>NC_083629.1:23169200-23469200 GCF_963584025.1 Labrus mixtus | reverse complement strand
CCTCCTCCTCCTTCGCCGTCAGAGGTTTCTCATTCCTCTTGGGGATCCTGAACTTGCCCCAGCCTTTAAGGTGCCCGCCCACCTGCCGGCCGGGTGTGTGCGAGCCGTTCGACTTCCTCAGCCAGCCGTTGGCGTGGACAGCGACGGAGGCGGGGCTTCTTTTCGTCATCCCTTCCTCCATGAAGTAGTCGTCCGTGACCGTGTCGGAGCTCCTGATGTCGACCAGCCTGATGGACACAGTTTTCTCCAGGTGTTTCGACCCGAGCCGGTTCTTCCCCTGGCTCGGCAGACTTTCCACCGCCTCGCTCCTCCGCCTCCTCCTCCTCTCCTCTTGCTCGTGGTCGTTGTCTCGCCGCCGTCTGTTCAGCGCCTCGTGTTCCGCCTCCCTCCTCGGTCCTTTCCTGCTCTCAGGTTTGTGCGACTTAACATTCATTGCTTCCTGAAAATCCTCGGCCTTCTGAAGCTTGAAGAACTGAATCTCCTGGCTGATGTCGGAGTTCAGGACTTTGGGTTCGCTCGCCGCCTCAGACGTCTTACTGTCTTTCGTCTCCAGCGGTTTGCTCAGATTGTCCTTCCTGTGAGTGTACGGAGAGTCTGACGGGCCTCTTCTGTCGCTGCTTTTCCTTCGTTCCTGCTTTAAAGACCCTCGTTTGGTTTTTAGTCCCGACTGGCTCCACGAGGAGCGAGACTGGGAGCCCTGAGAGGATAACCAGCCGAGAGAGAAGAGCTTCTCCAAATCGTTGGCTGAAGGATCTCCTGCAACGAGAACAAGACGGGTACAAGGTCAGCACAGACGAAGAGCCAGGATGTGATATTATACAGTCTACAGTGAAGATATGACTCATCTAAAATCTGTAGAGATCCGAGTTTAAAAAACTGAGACTGTATAGAAAACGTTTGAAATCAAACTGGTATGTCGGGCCATAGACTGAATTAAACATAGACGTAGTCTCAGTGACGTCACCCATGGGTTTCTTAAGTGGAGTTTTGAAGCCAAACTATGGCGATCATCACAGACAAACTAGAGTTAAGGCGGGACTTTAGCCTCCTGGTTAACAGCTAAGACGCTCTCGCCTCTGTATGCGGACCTCTTGATATAACCAAAACAGCTATTAATATAAAAATAACCAGGTTTATTTCTTTTTGAGAAGGGCATTTTAACATTTATGTTGGCAGGACTTCCGAGGTTTTTGCAGCCAGTCTCAGACAAACACTTGAGGAACTGCAGTTTTTGCACTTCCACATCTGCTTCATATTTCAACACCGGAGTTTGCTTCCTGGTTGGGGCAGCCCTGGTGGTACGGACGGACACCTCTCATCCCTCATTAACAGTGGAGCACCACAGAGCTACGTTCTAAGCCCCCTGATTTTCTCTTTTGTCTTAATTTCCTAAATTTATGGGATTATTGAAATAACCAATATGTGGGGTGTTTATCAAAGAACATCTCCAGATTTTCCAGCTTGGTTGATGACTTTTTAAATTATATTTCTCTACACAAATGGCTGTGAGGCACTATGGTTGTACTAGTCGTTCTGCTTATGCATGACTGTGAATGCAGATTTTTTTATGTAGCTGAATCTCTGTCTACAGGATACAGTTAAATATCACAAGCTAGGTTCAGACATTACATCAGCCATAACGGGAACATGCACGACTATCGGGTTTACAGGTAGACAAAACATCAAATCAGCAGTCAGACAAAGTCCTGAATATTATTGCCTTGTAAAGGTTCTAAGATGTGTAGAGCTTTGGTTTAATAAGTGACTGAAAGACCCTCATGGCGTCTCGTCGTGCTGGCTCACCTTTGAGAAGCTCTTGGTCCAGCAGTCGGACTTGTTGTTGGAAGATCTGCTCCTGGACTCTCCACAGTGAGCGCTTCATCTTCTCCCTCCGAGTCACCATGTAGGTCAGATTACGGACCTGAGGAAAGACAAAAGACCGACCATCGTAAACTCACATGACCATCGTCTAACACTGGAACTGTTTACGACTGACTTCTCAAATGTGCAGATTTTAGCCCGTCTCTGTTTCTTTGTCCACCTAGCGTTTTTTTATGGGCAGAAAAGCGCTGGCTGTTCGCTGAGAAGTAAAGCGCTGCTCGCCCGTCCTGTCTCTATGACAACAGTCTGTTTACAACGGCCGCTGCATGTTTTATATTTGAGAACGTTTTTTACCCCAGCAGGCACGGGGCAATGAGTGGGTACGATCCGCAGGAGGCTAAAATACGGGGAATATCAAACATTATGAAAAGATTGAGAAAAGAGATTGTGAAAAAAGATGCTAAGTGGACACGGGGCCTAAAGGGTTGTCCTACGAGGTACTTTAAACTTTGATACATTTCTAGTAAAGATACCTGTACATGTTTCAAATCCACAACCACATAAATACAGAGATTGTTGTTTTAAAACAAATCTCAAGTCTTAGACCAACTCACTTATATCACCTTGAGCACCCCCTCCCCTTTTCTCGTTTAATTCACTCTATTAATGCATCAGTTACCTATTAACCTATTTTCTTGTACAGTCACCTATCGCTACCTACACTTTAGTTCATACCTGCACCATTATTGAATTTATGTGCGACATGAGTCCACTTCAGAGTTAAGAACTTGTGCACATTTTTAGGCCTCCAGTTCAGTTTAAAGGCCGAGCCAGCGATACAAGTTTTACAAGATAAAGACTTTATTTAACAACACTCATATTTTCCCCAGAATCGTTATTTTCTACGTTTTTATTTCCTAACAAGTCTGTAAAATCTAACTGGACAAAATGCTTTTTAATGACCATTTAGAAAGCTACGGCCAAGAGCACAGTTAGTCAACTTGAACACATTAACTATGACCATAAAAACCTTGATTTACTAAAGAACAAGTGACTCCTTTCTACACCTCGTAGAGTGACCGTTCATTACTGTATTTTTTTGTGGATTTCAGTGAGAATGCTTCCTGTCTCACCTGAAGAAGAAAACTACTCTCCATCAGTACGAGGATTTTTCTGCACTGAAATCGTGTACGCTGAAATATTGGAATTTCTTTTTATCATAATCTTAACTACAAACACTTTTCTCCACCACGGTGAGAATTCAGGAGCATTTATTAAACTTGTTAATCTTTAGTCCCTCCTGTTGAAGAGGTTTCGCTTCCTGTCTCTGCTCCCTTGACCCTCGCTGCAGCTGAAGAAGGGACCTACCCTCTCCAGGTCCTGACGGAGGTGTGTGAACAGCTGCAGGCGTCGCAGCAGCACCTCCTGCTCGCGGCGTGCCAGGCTCTCCTCCTCGTCCTTCTTGGGCGTGAGGAGAGGCTGGTTGAAGTTGGCCTTGCGTTTCAGCTTCCAGTACTGAAACAGGAAGTCCACCACCTCCGGCTGCAGCTTCAGGTGGCCGGCCACTTCCTCCACCTCCACAAACTGGTAGAAGTCCTCCTCCATCGCCTGCACCTTCAGCTTGCGGAGGTTCACCCTCTTCTCCTGCTGGCGGCTGCTGAGCGCCTCCAGGTCAGTGGGCGCTCTGCTGATGAGCTGCGGAGCCACGTATGGCGAGGACGAGGAGGCGGCGGCGTCATCTTCCCCTCTCACCCTGCCTCTCCTCTTGCCCTTCTTGTCCCTGGCGCTCTCCTTCTCCTCCTCTCCTTCTGAGTCTCGGTCTCTGAACTCTGTGCCCTCGAGTCCCGAGTGTTTGGGGCAGTAGGACTTGAACTTGACCTCGTCGTCCTCTGTGAGGATCGTGTTCATTTCAAGGCTGGCGTGGAGGCCGCACGTCACGTGGAAGGCAGTCCGGCAGTTTTTCGCTGAGCACTGCAACAGGAAACCCAAACATTTTTAAAATAAGACCCAAATTCAAACACTCCAAGGACATGGAAGAGCGTTTTTTATGAAACAAAAAATTACAAAAGTAATCTGTTTATGACGGGAAACTGTTTTAAATTTTTAATTTCGCCGCTAGTAACATCCTTTGTTTTTACTTTTAAGCTCTCCCTCTGAGGCGTTACTGTTCAACTCAAACTACTGATTTTATGCTGACTGATCATCAGCCGCCTCCCTCCTCACTCCTGCTGAGCTGTGAAATCATTACAGACTAATTTACAGCGTTAGCTTGGCTGTGAGAAGTGGGGGGGGGGAATTAAACATCTCACCACTGCACAGAGGATAACACACCGCTGGCACATACTCTGATGCTTTTTCACGTCTCATTAAATCGCTCTGCGTGAATGAAATGTGAGCGGCGCCTCTACCTACCTGTATGCACGCTCCCGTCTTCTCTTTGCACAGGCAGCAGATCAGAGCCCATCTGTTGCTGGGAATCTGGGACACGTTGGTGATGGGCTCCATCTTCTCTGGATTCCCGATGCTCACCTGCACGGCAGAGTAAACATCATCATTTGAGGCACGTGGTCACATGTTAGCGCAGCTGCTGTTGACACGTTTAGGGGCTGCAAACACAGAACTGCTACCGCTGCAGTAATCTCTGACCTGGTTATAACCTTCTTGTTATTGTTGCCTTTTTTTATTTGCAGCAAAACTCAAACTGCAGCTTTAGTTTTTTACCACTTTGTGAATAACTTTAACTCATTTTAACTAAGAGAGATAAGAGAATTGTCTTCTTTTCAAGTGTACTTTTTGTCATGTGTTGAGACGCTGGTGTGAAATTAAAAGTTAAAGTCACAGTATTTTGTAAAAGATTTCCCACAGAGATTAACTCGTCCAATATTGCATAAATCTGAACAGGTAAGATTTGTTTCCTCACCTCTGGAATCCACAAGGCACAGCTGACGTGGACCCACTTGGTTCCACTCCGGGTCGGCTTCATGGCTCCTCCCTTCTTGGGGCACAACTGGCACTTTGGCAGGATGCCGAGGGCGCAGATCCGGCACAGCCAGCTGCCTTTTGGGACTTTCTGGATGCCGTAACACGCCTGGTGGGAAAACGCAAAACAGACGCCGGCTCATTTTACCGGGCAGTCGACAGAAATCGATACAGCAGCAGCAAACAGAGAAAGTAAATGTGTGTGTGTGTGTGTGTGTGTGTGCGTTTGTCAGATGAAACCACAACAACAGCTGATCTAATTTAAGAAGATTTCTGTTTTGCTTTCTTAACAATCTCGACAGTCAAATTAAGATTTTAAGGGCTTCACAGGTTATCAGGGTTTGGTTTAAGACATCATATAATAAAACAAAAAACTCTACACCTTAAACTCTAAATGTTCAAATCTTGGCTGTGATTCTGGAAGCCCCGCCTCCTGAAATGTGAGACTTCCAAAGCAAAGAGTTGTACAACATTGGCCCGTGTGAGTCGCTGCGCTCTGACCTGGTGAACGCAGATGTTGCACTTGTCGCAGAACACCATCTCGTTGTTGTCCTCCCCGTCGGGCGACTGGCAGACGTCGCACACCACATCCTCGTCGTACTCGATGCCCAGCCCTTCCTCCGTCTCCATGGCGTGCGACAAGTTGTCGTGGCAGCAGCGCTCAAACTCCTCCATCACGCGCTCCATGGTGAGCTCGTCCAGCGGGGGCAGGGCTGTAAGAGCAGGGAGAGAAGGGTTTCTCATTTGTTTCTCACACTTTTTTTGTTGTTGTTAAACTTTTAGGAAATTATAAGACATGATAAACCTGCTACAGAAATTTTTCAAGTATCCAGTACTTCCCTGTGAGGTCACAACTATTACTACATTTAAAGCTTGTGGAGTTAAAAGTAAAAATCACTGTGATAAACTTCTAAATGCTCGTTTCTCTCGGCCTAAGTGTAACTAGATTTGCAGATAACCCTTCCCAACAAACACTGAAATTATACTTAATTACAGGGGTGACTGTGAGGTTTACTCTGTGAGTCATCAAACCACAAAGTTGCCGCAGAAAAGGTTGGACTGTAGTCAACACAAACATGTGGTCAAAGCAACACGAGAAGCATCGAGAGAGACTCTACAAAGAAACACACCAAGAGAGAGAGTGGCTCAAGAATAAGGGAGAGAAAAGCTGAGACAGAGTTATGGAAAGGAAAGAGAAAAAGACTCAAGCGTCGAACATGTTCCTGACTGTGAACCAGCAGTGTGTCTTTCTTTTTCTTCATCACATCATCTGACTTGGAACCACACTAACATTTAAAATTTACAAACACAAACATGATGATGCAGTTTGAATGATCAGCTGTCACATATCCAAATCAAAGTTTATCTCAGCGTCTGACTCCCACAGAGAGAAATGGACGCTGTAGAAATTATAACAAGATGGCTGGCTTGGTTTACAGCGACACTGTTCCTGATTTACCAAACTGCTTAAGTTATATAAACAAGGAAAATTAAATTATAGCAGCACATCCAAATAAAGGTTTTACTATCAGAAAAATATTTATTTTCCTCCTAGGATTTTTTTCAGTCTTGCCCAAGGACACATCAGACACGTGGCTGCAGGAGCTCGAAATTTAACTACCCGACCTTTGTCTCTACCACTGCTCCACAGCCGCCATTCAGACTTATGATATAGACATTTCCAAATGTGCCCACACAATAAATACCATCCCTCGCTAAATGATTCATCTCTGTCTCAGGATGCAGTTGAAGCTTCTAACTTCTCCTTTACGGTCTCAAACAACCTAAACAAACTAATATAAGGTGCAAACAGGACGAGGACTCACCCATCTCTGCAAACTCCTGGTTGGCGGTCTGCAGCCAGGCCACGTCTTCCTCGTTGAGGTCGTAGCGGCACATCCCCTCCGCCAGCGTCCGGATGTCCACGTATCCCAGAGCCTCGGTGCCCGACGTCCGGATCAACTTCTTTGGCCTGACGAACATCACTTCCTTTCCCTTTTCCGCCAGCACCCTGCGACGCACAGACAGGACACAGTTCACAATCCTGAGTTTACACGATTAATACTCTAAAATCTCCATTTTCTGTATCCAGTGAGTAAATATGGGCCGGTTTAGCTGCTTTCCTACCTGGCGACGGGCTGCGGGATGGACTGGGGGCTGACGGGAACCTGGACGCCCTTCTCCCACTCCTGCCTCCACGGGTCGGCCAGGACGTAGTAGTCCTCTGTGTTCAGCTGGTACGAGTCATGAACCTTCATGGCGGTGATCAGATCTGTCCTGAAAACCTGCATTAAAAAAAAACAGTCAGTAAACTTAGCTGAGAAATTGCAGTGAGTTATTAAAGCACTGTCTTCTTTTGCAAAATGTTTGTGTTGGACAGTTTACAGCGTTTTGAGACTGAGGAATGATCATGATGTTTTTATGATTTCTCTGAAGCTTCTGATGTTCTGATGCTTTACAGATGTAAATATAAGGCCTTGAAGAAGAGACCATAACTTTTGACTCGGCTTCCAAATTAGTGGCACAGAAATGTTAAGTATAACTTTCCTTAGGCTCATAGAAGCTTGAAAAAATGCAGCATTACACCGTGTTTTTATGTTTCTAGCTCATCTGAATATTTCTGCATACAAATAAAATCCTCATAACAACTTGAACCCAATGACCGTGCTTCATATCAGTGTTTACGGGGTTAAAAGTGACTCGCACGTTGTGTGCAGACAGCCGAGCAAGAACAGCCAATCGGGATCCAGCTTGGGCTGGAGTCATTGTTTTGTTTTGATTTGATTGGCTCTGAGTTTGAGGGAGTGTACAGTGGCCTGCAGGGACCAAGTCCACAGACTGTGCAGCAGATAACAGATGGTATGTTTCCGTCTTCAGGATCCACAGTTCAGCTGTGGAAGTTCATATGAACTCATGATATCAAAAACAGAATGACTTCACTCAGTTATTTTGCTCACTTAAGAGTAAATGTTACATCCATTTGTACCTGAAATTGTTAATTAAAAAGATTTAAAAGAATTTCAAAGGATCCAAAAAGAAATAACAAATTCTTAGAAAGCAAAAGATAAAACTTCAACTCCACAAAAACTGGTATAAGGAGCGCATTCATCTCTTGACATGAAATTAAAATCTGTACAAAGACACATTATTTTGTTCAAACTTTGTTGTACTTTTTTAAATATTAACTCTTTCTGAGATTCACTCCTCCAACTTTTTTTTAACCCAGGTTGTAGTTGATGAAGTATGATCAACACAAATCAACTTCAAACAGAATTATAAAAATAGTAAAAACAGAGTCGACGTACCTCTGAGGGTTTCTGCCCGGTCCCTCTCCTGGGCTGCGACGAATGTTGGGACCAGCATGTTGAATTACCTGCAGGAGGAACAGCACAGACTGTTACACGTCTCTTCATCTCTTCTGTTTCTGCTCTAATGATCAGCCTCACACCCTCAGAAAAGTTGGGATTTCCCCGCCACATGTGGCTCATTTGAAAATTCAAAATGCCAGAGATCACATTTTCTGTTTCAAATTTGTTTTCTTAACTATTCAATGAATTAACTTCTGAGACTAATTATAAAATATCTGACAATATCATCAGTTTCACAGCGAATAAAATCAGCTTAGACCCCCTGTCCACCAAGCGTTTTTTTCTAAACACCAGCGTCTTTATTTAATTGTGCTAGGCAGGCAGACGTCTGCTCTGAGCACTTTCAGAAAAAAATGGTGTTGTTGACATCACCGGTGCTTTTTTCAAAATTAATGTATTCCGCATAGTTTTGCTGCCTACTCATCATGTCTTGTACACAAATCCTATTTTCTTCTGAGTGGGAATAAACTATCTAAAATATAAAAAATGCAGTAAAAAGTAACGGAGCAGTGTCGGTTATACAGCCGCTGTTGTCATAGAGACAGGACGGACGTGCAGCACTTTTTATTCTCAGCAAACAAACGTTTCATGCAATAGCGCCCAAGCTCACAGCCAGCGCTTTTCTACCCAGAAAAAAAAAAACGCCAGGTGGACACAGGGCCGTAATTTGAACGACATGTGGGACCTCACACATCACCCTGGTCAGGTTGATGCAGTTACCTGTTTGCATAACAGAATCCTGAACTCGACCTCGACTTAAAGCTGTTTCCAGTAAAAGCTTGGGGTTTGTTTTTACACCCGATGCCTCATCAGATTGATTGGATGATAAGTAAGTCCAAACAATCACAGGGAGGCTTCTCAACCTTAGCTCAATTTCCCCTGATCAACAACTTACCTGAACATTTTTTTGTGACAAAGCTAAACTCCCTCCACCTACGATCTTGTGGAGGATGAAACAAGCTACAGAAGTCAGTTATGAAGTTATTAGTCCCTCTCTCTGACCTGTTAGGACGTCTTTAAAGGTACAAATGACCCTCCAGTCCCTACTCTGACTGCTGTTTCTTAAACTGCACGCCTCCCCCGTCTCCTCCTTTATCCGACTCCATCTGCTGTCTTTTCTCTCTCCTGATTTCCTTCCTAAACATGAAGTATACATTTACACTGGAAAACACATTTTCTGAAAACAAGACAAGAACTCAAGAATAAAAAATTGCTATAACCCAAATAGATCGATGCAGAAAAAGCGACTTTTGAATTCCTAAAATATAGTTCTGAATCGTTGATGATATGTAAGAATTAACTTTCAGCCACCATTACCGTTTGTGGTTTTTACAGATGAAAGTAAGCGTTTCGTTTACACTCCACTTTCATGAGTGAAGTTGGGGAAGTTGGGCGGTCTTGCACTGACCTCATTGAGGTCTATATTTGGATTCGGTACGAGTGAGTCAGCAGTGACATTATTTTGCTTACTTCCATTGTCGGAGTCGTCGCTGCTGCTTGGGTGCCTGCTTCTCTTCATTGTTGTGTGTCTGTGAGGCTCCGGCTGAGGGACGCGACACAAAACAGAGGTTAAGTCACAGAGGGGATAAAAGACACGGTTAAAAAACAAACACAAACGATCAGGAAAATAATCATTTTACAGAATAAGACAGGAAGCCTGGCTCAAAAACAGACACATAGTATCTGTATTTTACGGTGGCTGGGAAGTGCAAAGCAAAATTACAAAGTGTTAAACACTTTTACAAAATGTGAGACAAATTTACATTTTGAAAAACATTTTTACATTTTATGAAACAAAATTACAAAAACACTTAGCAAGGACAAAACAAATTTACAAGAGGCAGAACACTTTCACCGGTCCCCAAACAAATTTACAAACAACAGAATCTTGACGGAAAGGGAATGTACCGCGTTTGTACAAAACAAAACAAACAAAATGACCCCTCAAGATCACTTCCGACATTTGGTACATTCCCATTTTGTCAAGATTCTGTCGTTTGTAAATTTGTCTCATCGATTGTAAGAGTGTTTCACATCTTGTAAATTTGTTTTATAAAATGTAAATGTGTTTTTTTTTCTTCTTGGTATAAGTGTTTTGATTTTGTAATTTTGTTTTCTAAAAATTTTAAAAGGTTTTTCAAAATGTAAATTTGTCTCACATTTGTAATTTTGCTTTGCACTTCCCAGCCACCGTAGTATTTTGATCAGACGTGCAGTCTCACTAATACACGGCATCATCACTACAGATGGAGAACTATCTGTAGAATAAATAGAAAACAACGCCTTTGAAGAATATAAATCATAAAGTTTCCACTCTGCAAAAGCATATTTATGTCACATACTCGAGCTTTGATTGTTAGAAAGCATTTATGATATTAGGATCTCTGCAGCTGACCTATCGATGTGGTTTTGACTTCAATCATTAGATAGATACTTTATTGATCCCGAGGGAAATTCAAAGCATCCAGTAGCAGGTTACAAAGACGTACAAATTACAAATTAACCACAAAACCGACGCCCCCCCTCCCATACATATATATTAACCTGAAAAAAAGATTTAAAGAATCCCCCTAGATGAATCAAACTTAAACTGTGCAATTAAAAAAATAGACTTATAACAAGAAATGTACATAACCCATGGAGGGATAAAAATATATATATATATATGAGGAAAATAAATCTGTAATTAGACCTGAATATAAAAAATAAACCTTCTGAAGTTGTGTTGTTTATATGTGTACAGCAATTATCTATATGTGATGACTGCAGCAACATTATCAGCTCTTGCACATATAAAGATATCACATATCAGACTGTAACATGCATGTAAAAACATATCCTTTCTCTCCTTGTTTCCCCACTTCTCTGACAGAAACACAAAACCCCACCATATGATTATATTTGTAAACATCACAGTCAAGAAGTTACAAACATCCTAACAACTAACCTGCAGAGTTATAGGTTAACTTTAAAGAATGCAGCAACAATAAAAACACATCAGCAAGGACACCAGACTCCAAACAGGTGGACATAGTTTCATGCTCCGACGGGGGAGAAAGAAAAGGATCAAGCCCTATTTTAGCTGGAAAATGCTAACGGCATGCTAAGCTAACTGTTTGTGTGACGCCCCTTTTTCCAGCCAACAGAAAGTATCGGCTAACCAACTAGCGGCTAAGTTTAGCAGGTATATATACAGAGTTTGCATGCATGTTACCCCGGCAACATAGAAGCAAATGCAAGCCATTTTACGCAATTAAAAGTGTGATCGGGATTTGCTTCAAACACACGTCACAGCGCCCACACATCTAAACACAGACAGCGCGGCTACCGTTAGCATGACGGCTAGCTCACCTCCCAGTACCGTTATGCAACATGCAGGCCCACCCACCCGGCAACTCCAATCATGTTTTTATTATAATAATTGGACTTTCTTAATGCTCAACCGTGTCTGTTTGCTTAAAATGGCTTATTTAACGTTAATGAAACAAGTTGTTTAAAGCAGAGTTTGCGGTTTAAGTGCATATTTTTATATAACCTTTGCAACGCTGGTTGTTAGCAACAGGCTAGCTCGTTGGCTGCATGCTACACGGTAACGAATGCTAACATAACACCACGCTTATCTGTCAAAGGTTAGGGGTCAATAATTTGATTGTTTCATAACACTACCTGAAGTCAGCGTGAACACACAAACTGTAACGATGATTATTAACACATTAATGTTGTTGGGTTATCTTTAAAGTAAGCGCAGCGGCACAGAAGGTGGTAAATCCCGCAGCTCTCCACTGGCTGAGGTTATAATCTTTGGCGCCATTTTAAAATGACGATGTCGCGTTTTCCTAGCGGACTCAGCTAGTGCGACTCCACACTAGAGATTTAAAACTCGTTCAAATAACCCGAAAAGAAACACTGTGGAAGAAATGCACACGATATACATCCGTGTAGAGTTGACAATAAATGTGACAGTACATACAGAGCACGCCAGGAGGACGCTAGCCGGTGTTTGAGTTTGATTTGAAGCGCAGTTTTTAGCCGTGAGTTCCGCTTGACCCGCATTCCACATACACAAACACGGAGCGGCGGCCGGGGAGGAGGGTACCCAGCCCGGACTGAAGTTCCTCCTGTTGACCGCTGGAGGGCAGCAGAATCCACTGAACCGGCACCAACAAGATCCGATAAGTAATCAAGAGGGGAGAAAAAACTTTTATCAGCGTGTTTATAAAAAAATAAAAAAAGGTTACGATGCAAAACCCAGGTCGCCTAGAAGTCAGTTTGAGTGTCAACAAACATATTTATGAGCGTGATATTCCTCAGTGTGCGTGACGTGGCGTGGCTGTCCCACTCACTGACCGTCACTCCCTTTTTTTTTTTGGCGAGTACACACAGCAGGGCTTTATCTGTTAAAGGGACAGGACACCAAAAACACAACTATTATATAAAAACAGAAAAAAAGGAAAAATATTCACTGAAGAAATACACAAATATTTTCTTATTATGAAAATTACAAATAAAATACAAATACAAAGGCACAAGTGACACAAGACAATAATAGAGGTTAAAGGTTAAAGGTGGTCACAGACTTGGTTTTCTTTTATCCACTGTTTGAGATGTGTTTTGAAGGTTGCATATGTTTGTGAGTCTCTTACTGTAAGTGGGAGAATATTCCAATATTTAGTTCCTTTGACTGACATTATTATGAAGTGTGTGCTGTTTGAGTTTGAGTGTTTTTGGTGTTGAAAGTGTGCGTTTCTGCTATTCTTGGAGATCTCCCTTGAGAAAGAGATCTCTGATTTCAATCAAATCAATCAATCAAACTTTATTTATATAGCACCTTTGAGACTAATTAAATTGCAGTTCAAAGTGCGTAACAAGAGTGCAGAAAAGTTATTGACAAAAAGTAGATTATAAAATAATTGAGAGACTAATGCACACCAATAAGAATTTAAAAAATATGTATAAAAATAAAATAAAATAAAATAAAATACGACACATAAAAGCAACACGATATTAAAATAGATACATAAGAGGAAAATATTTAAAATTGTAGTAGGATAAAAAAGACAATACAGTAATGTTAAGATTTGAATTGATATAAAGCGCTATATAAAACTTAACAGACTTAATAAATGAGTTTTAAGACTGCGTTTAAAAATCTCGATATTCTGGGCTCCTCGTTTCAATGGGACTAACCTGGATAAATACAGGTTGAATATATAAATAAAAATAGTATTGCAGCCCCTTAAAATCTGCACCCAAGCTTCTTTATTTCCTTTTAATTTCAAATTTATTCTGGAAAATACGTTGAAGTTTCCCTTATTTCCAATGCCGTCAACTACACACACACACACACACACACACACACACACACACACACACACACACACACACACACACACACACACACACACACACACACACACACACACACACACACACACACACACACACAGCTTAATATATTAAAGGGACAGGACACCAAAAACACAACTATTATATAAAAACAGAAAAAAAAAGGGAAAATATTCACTGAAGAAATAGACAAATATTACCCAAAGAAAAGCTCCCCTTACGCCTTAGTGAAGAGTCTTGAATCCAAACTGTCTGTATGCAACTGTTTTGGCTGATGATCTTATTATTATTTTTCTTATTTTTATTTATTTATTTATTTGTTAGGGACAGTGCATATTAATGAACAGCTGTAACAATTACAGCTGTACAAATGCCAGATTATTGCAGAAGTGCTAGTTTCCATCTGTTGTCCCTAGGCAGGTAACAGAGAAAGACAAATTACAAATAAAATACAAATACAAATACAAAGGCACAAGTGACACGAGACAATAATAGAGGTTAAAGGTTAAAGGTTAAAGGTGGTCACAGACTTTCTTTTATCCACTGTTTGAGGTGTGTTTTGAAGGTTGCATATGTTTGTGAGTCTCTTATTGTGAGTGGGAGAATATTCCAATATTTAGTTCCTTTGACTGACATTATTATGAAGTGTGTGCTGTTTGAGTTTGAGTGTTTTTGGTGTTGAAAGTGTGCGAGATCTCTGATTTCAATGGGACTAACCTGGATAAATACAGGTTGAATAAATAAATAAAAATAGTATTGCAGCCCCTTAAAATCTGCACCCAAGCTTCTATAGTTCCTCTTAATTTCAAATATTTATTTATCCTGGAAAATACATTGAAGTTCCCCTTATTTCCAATGCCGTCAAGTGCGCGCGCACGCACGCACACACACACACACACACCTTAATCTATTAAAGGGACAGGACACCAAAAACGCAACTATTACATAAAACAGAAAAACTATTCAGTTAGGAAATAGACCCTAATAAAAGCTCCCTTTACCAATAGATCAAGATTCAAGATTAACTATATTTGTCCCACAAGGTGAGACATTTGTCCTGGGATCTTCAGCCACGCTTCAGCCATAAAAAGACAAGATTCAACATGGTTCACATGTTAGATGTTTGATGTTACATGTTAAACATGAACATTTTAAAATAATGTCTGGAAAAATTAGAAGAAAAATAACATTTAGGTTCTGAAAATACCAGTGCTAAGACAATTATAGCCCAGTGCCTTTCCTGCCTTATCTGCCACCGTTTAAAGGATTTACACACCAACATAAATCATCATAATAAAGTAAATACAGACACAGTATTACCTGTGCTCACCCACCCAGAGCAGCTCTGCAGCTCCCGTCCCTAACGTTAAGGTCTTAAAGGAAAGTGAACTTGCAGTCAAAGAAGGGTTTAAACATTTTTTTAAACAATAAAATACAAAAAAAGATCAAACCAGACGATTTTTTATTTGATTTAATCTGAAGGATTTATTGAATCTGAACGGTACAAACATGTGGAGTGATAAGAAAACGAGCTCACAGTACCGTGTGCCGATTCAAACAGGATTCACACACATTTATAACAAATACATGCAAGTTAAAAAAAAATACTTCCTGTCCCTTTTTTACACAGTCGTTCAGTTTGAATGTTATTTTTTCAGCACGTTGTCTGTAAACGTGATGATCTTGAAATGAAACCAAATACACGTCAATAAGAGATTTAAAACAGTACAGTAACTTTTCCTTCAATGAGAATTCAACACAACTAACAGATAAACAATAAAAGAGTCAGAACAGGAACAACGGAGGTCCTGATCTACATGCAGTCTGAGGGGGAACCTGAACTCATCACAGTGAACGGAAAGGCTCAACACACAACACACACACTCACACACTCACACACAGTCACACAGTCACACACAGTCACACAGTCACACACAGTCACACAGTCACACAGTCACACAGTCACACACAGTCACACAGTCACACACAGTCACACAGTCACACACAGTCACACAGTCACACAGTCACACAGTCACACAGTCACACACAGTCACACACACACACAGTCACACAGTCACACACAGTCACACAGTCACACAGTCACACACTCACACACAGTCACACACAGTCACACTCACAGTCACACACACTCACACACAGTCACACAGTCACACTCACAGTCACACACACTCACACACAGTCACACAGTCACACAGTCACACAGTCACACACTCACACAGTCACACACAGTCACACACAGTCACACAGTCACACACAGTCACACAGTCACACACAGTCACAGTCACACAGTCACACTCACACACAGTCACACACAGTCACACTCACAGTCACACACAGTCACACTCACAGTCACACACACTCACACAGTCACACACAGTCACACACACTCACACAGTCACACAGTCACTCACACACAGTCACACACAGTCACACAGTCACACTCACACAGTCACACAGTCACACACACACAGTCACACACACACAGTCACACACTGTCACACAGTCACACTCACACAGTCACACAGTCACACACACACAGTCACACACTCACAGTCACACACAGTCACACAGTCACACTCACACAGTCACACAGTCACACACACACAGTCACACACACACAGTCACACACTGTCACACAGTCACACACAGTCACACAGTCACACAGTCACACACACTCACACACAGTCACACACAGTCACACACAGCTCGTGTTTCCAGCTCAAACTTCAGAATTTTTCAGAGTTATTTGGGTTTTTTTTATGCTTTAGTTATAGAGATAGGAAGGGAGAGAGAGTCAGAAATCAGGGAGAGAGAGAGAGAGTGAGGAATGACATGCAGGATACAAGCCTCATGTTGGATTCGACCCGGGCCTCCCACCTCTGTACACTGGATGCACAAACTAACCACTAGTCCACCAGCACCCCAACTCAGTGACTAGCAACGCACGATTAGGCTGAAATCTGGCCCTACTTCAAAATGAGTCATAAGACTCAAAAATGTGTTCTAAATTAGTCTGGAGTCGTAGAGTTAACCTGCATCTTACAATGAATATTTGGCATGGGTAAAAGTTGTTGAAGCTGTTTCTGCAGCAAGCTAATCATCGTCTCGTCTGACATCTACCCTGAGGCAGAGGTTACAGGCATGTCAAATAAATATACAGATATTTAAAATCTTAGTTGTAAAGGTCTGGTTTGCTTTTGTAGCTCATGAAGAGGCGTCAGGATTCATTTCAGTCTGTTTCATAACCATAAAAACTTTAAATCAAACGCTGTAGATCACGATATCCAATGAACTCCTGTGAGAATTGGACGTGCTTATGAATTGTTTGTTTCTAGCTTTTGTGCTAAGCTAACTGGCTCCTGGCTGAAGTGTTAATAACTTTTACTTCTTGTTCTCAGCTCTGCATAATTTACTGCACAAACTTCTCTTTGAAATAGTTTGACTTTTTCTGAAGCAGCATTTTCTAAACAAAGATGAAAACATTTGTTTACAGTATTTTTTATAACTGAAAGGGTTAATAAAATAACATTTATTCTAGCAGCAACTTTGTTGGAGAGAGTTTTATATTTTGTGTGATCTTTGATAAATGAAGGTTGGCCTCTAATCAGAAAAACTGAAAATCTCCAGGGAGCTGACGACAACATTAACGGAGACTGGGAACTGATTTTTTTTTGTTTTTCAGAGTGTAAACTAGTCCACCTCTAAACTTTTTCAAGGCCTTTTTCAAAGTTCTTCGCCTTCAAAGATTTAAGGGATTCCCGTCTCGACATCCTGGTCTCGGTCTGCGCTCATCTGGTGGCTAAGATGGCGTCGTAGGACTTTCCGGTGCGGCACACCTGGACGTTGTGGAAGCCCGTTTTGGTGAGCATGTGCGTGTACTCGGACGGCGGTCGCTCCCGGCCCTCCGCCTGCACCAACATGTTGAGGGAGAAGATCTGAGCCATGACGGGCCCTCGTCTGTTCTCGAACAGCATGGCCTCCACCAGCAGGACCCCGCCGCCTGCCAAGAGGACGCACACAGACTAAAACAACGAGTGCTGGAGGTGTTTTAATGGATCAGTATGAACACAGACAACAGAGGATGGTGGTGAATAATTCACTAACACTTAATGTGCCTTTGTTGGGATGCCTGGAATATTTATTTTAACCTGTAAAATATTAAAGACGAAAGCTTCAAAGACACAGCTAAACACTTCAAGTGGCCTCGATCCTGCAGATTATCTCCAGAGCAACGTGACGCACAATTTATACCACACCTGGTTTCTTCTTTCTTTCCTTTTATTTATCTAATTTACTGAACTAGGACTGTGCACGTCAGCAGACTTGGACTAGAGCTCATAGAGTGCTTTTCTAGTCTTCTGACTACTCAAAGTGCTTTTACACCGCAGGTCACACCTACACATTCACACACTGATGGTAGAGGCTGCTGTGTGAAGAGACCATCAGGAGTAACTAATCACAATCATGCACATTCATACATCGCTGACGAAGCAGTTGCACATCTCCCTATGTCAATACTGTCCATTTACAACTCTGTTTGTGCACATTTACATTTAATCTTTCATATTTAAGACTAGTAATGCTTAGTTAAATCCTGGTTGTATATATTCCCCTTTCTTAGTTTTGATATTTTTAGTGCTTATTTACTTTGTATTTAATATTATATTGTGTTTTTTGCTCATATTGTGTGTTTGGATAACCTGCTGCTGTAACGCCACAATTTCCCAGTTTGGGATCAATAAAGTAATTCTATTCTATTCTATTATATTCTATTGTAGCAACTTGGGGTTAAGTGTCTTGCCCGAGGACACATCGGACATGTGGCTACAGGAGCTGGGGATCGAACCCCGACCTTCCTGTTGAGAGACGGCCGACTCTACCAGCTGAGCCACAGCCGCCCCTATCTGTGTAAATATGCCGGAATTAGCAAAAAAGCTGAATTTCATCTGTAGTCCTAAAGCAGGTATTTACAGAAAAACACAAAACACATGTACAATTACAGGACAGCAAACAAAAGAAGTCACAAATACTTCTATACAGCTGTCTTCTTTTGGTTGAAGGATAATGAAGCTGCTTCTTACCCCCCCTCCCTCCCCTCCCCCCTCCCCCCCATACAACAGGTAAAGTCTCCTGCAGATGTGGACAGGTAACTCAGAAGACTTCAGGGTCTGTCTGTCCTGAAATGTTCTAGAAGTGTTGAGGAGGGTACATGTGAAAACAGATTACACCACAATCAAAAATATGCAGAGGAGGTGGTGGGGTTGATTTCATGCCCATGTGTTTGGGTTTCAGATCACAGCTCTGGAATGTTTTTGGAGGAAATGTTTCTCGTACCAGAGGGTTTGACCTGACATCAACTCATATCAAACAGAACAGTCAGTAGCCTCTGCTCTCTAAATCAAACACTGAACACCAACATACTGGCCTTTGATCGAAAACTTACTGTGAGCCAAACAAACTGAACACCTCTGCTGAAGTTTCAGGACAACGTCTGGAGATATTTAGAAGACGTTTATCTATGAAATATAATTCTGTTTCGTCTTTAATGGTCACAGTTTTGGTATTGACACATCATCAGAACAGTTTTTCACAAGCGAAGGGTTCATTTCATCATGCAACACAAAAATGTCAATTAGGTGGAGTGGTTGCATTTGAAGGTCTGAGTCCAATAACCCCAATCCTGCAAGAGCAGACATCTTTTCTTATTCATATTCTTGTTTGTGGTAACAAACTGCAGTTTCTCAGATTTCCATGAAAACATGTTTTTGATGAATTCCCAGCGCCTTTTTTGAGCTCTCTGGGGGAAATTCAATTTCCTCTGATGCTGTATTACACACATGCACAAACATGACACACACACACACATCAATATATGAAGAGATATCAGAGTGAGGGGGCTGCCACATCCTCAGGTGACCTCAGAGGTCAGAGGTTACGAGTCTAAGAGGAACTGAGATTGCTGAGGAAATGAACTCTCCAGCCACCTGTTCACCTCCAGGGCTTTTAAAACCAAAACCTTAAAGGACCAATCAGTAAGATATCTACTGAGTGAAATGATAAAGGTATCTTACTATCTGATCAGACATTAAGGAAACATGCTATGTTGAAGTGCTGGCTTCTCTGTCACCATGCAGCAGCCAGTATGTCCTCCTTCTAACTTTAGATTCTGCTCCTGAATGCTCTGGATTTGTTTGGACCAGAGAAGGTAGGCGGTTTTAAGGCGACCCCCCCCCCCCCCCCACGGCCGTTTTGGACGCCCCTCTGTTTGCCAGATATGAGAGCAGTTATCAGGTCAACAGGTGTTGCAGTGATGGAAGCGGGTCAAGAGAAGTGGTTCAGATAGAAGTGATTGTACCCGACCTAAAAAGCCTCTGCATGTTTCTAACAAGCTCCACGAGCAGAAACGTGCTCAAACTAGGATCAATATTGGAGATGCTTTTTGAAAAATGGAGAGAGGTTAGAACACAGAAAGGTTTACAGACCCATGCAGAGCTGGATAAACACTGAAGCTTCAGAGTCCACCACATGGTGACCTGCAGGAGCATGGACTCTAGAGAGGAGGGGGGGAGACAGCTCTCTAATGTTTGTGTTTAGTGTGTTAAGAAAAGAAAGCCAACAGATTGAATAGATATGTTCTGACACTGTAAAAACAGAGAAACATTTAGACATGTACACATACATGTAGACATTTATAATCTCACCTGGTTTGCAGGTGTCAAAGATCTTCTTGAGCAGCGTCAGACACTTCTCTTCAGGCCAGTCGTGAATGATCCTGGCGAGCACGTACAGGTCAGCAGGAGGGATTTCACCGCTGAAGAAATCTCCTGCATGACGACAGAAGGCGTGTAAACACCTCACGTTCAAACGTACACTCAGGCGCCATTTGTCTTCATACAGAAACCTAACAATGAAACCGCTCTGAAGAAGAAGGAATCGTCTTTTCCTGCTGGTGAAAAAGTTCTGTTTCTGTTTTCAGGGGGAGACGATGACGACTCGACTTTAAGATAACGGAGTGAGACGTTTGTGGAGCTCTTGGAGATGATCAGGAGATGGGAATAAAATATTTATAAAAAGTCAATTTACTGCCAATTTCCAAATAAACCGCAGCGCTGACGTACCGTGGCGCTGGACGAGGTGGAAGTTGGCAGTAAATTGACTTTTTCTAACTGCATGTTATTAAAGTTCTGATTAATAGGCAGTAGCTCAGTCTGTAGGGACTTGGGTTGGGAATCAGAGGGTTGCCGGTTCAAGTCCCGGCACGGACCAAGTCCGGAAATTGGTCTGGTAGCTGGAGAGGTGCCAGTCCACCTCCTGAGCACTGCCGAGGTGCCCTTGAGCAAGGCACCTAACCCCCCCCCACCAGCTCAGGAGCGCCCGCTGTGGGCAGCCCCCTCACTCTGAGACCTCTCCATTAGTGCATGTCCACAGGATCCTGTTTGTGCATGTTTGTGTAGCATGTTAACTAGACAGAGTGTAAAAATGAATTTCCCCTCGTGGGATCAATAAAGTATAAATTATTATTATTAAATAAAAAGGTTGAATCATTTCTCATCACATCACTTTTCACTCACCGGTTTGAAACACAACGGCGTCGTTCTCTTGACAGAAATGTGTCTGAGCCGCTTCCACGACCTGCGGGAGGTCGAACACGGTGACGGAGGAGGACGGATACGCCTTCGCCATCTCGCGGGCCAGAGCCCCAGTGCATCCTGGGAAATAAACAGAAAGAATAATGTTGGGAGGGGACAACAGGAACCATGTGTGACCAAAAGAGGAAAATGTTACACCTGTGATTGACATTTCACCTTTTGTACATTTTGTGTTTTTTTTATTATTATTATTTTTTTTTATATTTTACATTTTTAAATTATATTTTATATATTGTAATATCTTCTTATACTGTATTATTTAAGTTGTTGATAGTTCTGCTTTATTTGCTTGTTAATTGTTTAGCACCAACACACCAAGTCAAATTCCTTGTATGTGTAAATGTATTTGGTAATAAATCCAGATTCTGATTCTGATTCTGATTAATTAAAGTCAGAATGTTTTCACATAAAGACGTGCGGCCTCTCACCTCCGAGGTCTACGATGTTCTCAAAACAGGAGAGGTTGAACGCCGTCGCTATGTCGTGTCCGTCCAGAACCCACGAGGAGTTCATCAGACCCATAAACTTCAGCATCTCCTCGTCTGATCTGCAGGTAAAGTTTTTAGACTCCCGAGCTGAACACGGATCCATAAAAGGATTAAAGATTTTCCACCGTACAGACGGATCATCTCGAGTGACACTAACCTGTAAATCGCCTGGAACACCTCCTCTGGTGGAAGCCCGAAGGTCTTCTCGTTCTGGTTCTTCCCCTCCCTGCGTGGGGGAACATTAAACACTCTTGTTAGTTCACATGAAAGTGTTTCTTCTGAGCTAACTTTAGAGAAGTTTGTTTAAGTTGTGCAAACATTCTTCACAGGAACAGCAGCTCTGGAGGGGTTAGCTGCTTTTTCTACTCTCTCTGCTTCAGTCTGACTTTATTTAAATGTATCTCATTTACAGTTCTAACCATATATCACCTGATGAAAACCACTGCATCCAGATGTTCTAATTCAGGCTTGCACATAAATTATTTTTTGTATTTTGCATTTGTTATGTTCTTGTTGTTGTTTATCTTCTTCTGTGTTTGGTTTAATTAGCTTTTTTCTTGCTTTTGCCTTTGCTGTTTGTCGAAGCACTTTGTAAACCTGTGTTTTTAAAGGTGCTATATAAATAAAGTTAAAACAATAATAATACAAATTTAAAAAAAAGATTTGATCTATCATAGGGAAGGACAATAAATACATTTTATCCATTTTTCATATTTTATTTAGCAGCTCTCTCCAATGTTTTGAATTTGGACAACAGTGCTGCATGTCAGAGTTACACGTTGCTCCTTTAAAGGCAGGGTTGGTAATGTTTGAAAACTAGCATGATTTTGCATGATTTTGCATCCCTTCCTGTATACATTTTACTACTCTTAGTCTTTTTAAATTCCTCCTCCTCTTATGGTTTAACTCTTCAGCTCTCTGTTGCTTTATTCATTTAACCAATCTCCTGTTTATCCCTTCTGTTTATCTTCATTCTGTGTTTACAGCCTGTGATGTGATGTCGTCACACTCTCCCTCAATTTTCATTTTGTTCTCTCCTGGTTGATTTTAAACTAATTCTCCTTCATTGTACTGAACTGCCTCTCCACACCTGCCTGTTGAATATTATTCCTGTTATTTGCAATTTTGCCCTCTCTGTTGATCTCTGTTCTGTTGTCGTGTTTTGCTGTATTTGCTTTCTCTGTCACAGCACTTTGTAAACATTTGTTTTTAAAGGTGCTATATAAATAAAGCTATTATTATTATTATTATTATGATTTTGAAAGTAGCATTCCCTCAGTGCTTCGTCTGCACCCAGCCCCTCCCCCTCTGTGCTCCCTCTAAAGCCACGCCCCCTCACTTACATGCACGAGCGCCGTCTCTCCAGAAGCGAAACCTCAGCTCATCTCTTGCATTGAGAGGTTAGTAAACTCACATGGGCTCGTGAACGCAAGAGGTAGAGAGCGAGCAGGGAGACAGGGAGGCGTCTGATTGGTTCATCAGATTGGTACCTCGTGGCAGACATTGGTTGAAGTTTTTACAGACTTCCAAACTGATACAGATGATGGATTTTCTTCGTTCCTTTTTCAGAGAACTTGAGTTATTAATGTCTGTCAGGACCTAAAGACAATTTACACTTAAATCTTAAAAAGTGGATCTGGAGGAAATGACCAAACCCTGCCTTTAAATGCAGTATGTCCAGTGAGTAAACTTCTCCCACATGAAGCCACTGACCTGACGGCGTCCACCATGTTGTTCCACAGCGGGTAGATGGTCTGTGATTGGTAGATGATCATGTCGTAAAGAGACTTGGCGCTGCCTTTGGCCAGGTACAGATTGGCCACGTCACTGCTGCTGTACAGAGCTGTTTTAACGAGACGATAATCACACTTTACAGCTTCAAAACCAGCGTGTAATCCACTCCTGATGCGGACTTTTACAGTATCAACAACAGTCATGCATGCAGACATACTACAAGTGTTTAAGTGTGTGCTCACCGGAACTGATACGAAGTGATTAGTCAAGCAAAAGAAAACCGAAGCTAATTATATTTCAAGCTTTAATCCGAAACATTTGGCCAGTTTTCAGACTTTATTTCTCACCACTACTGGTCTCCTCCTCCTCCTCCTCCTCCTCCTCACCTGTCCCGTCTGTCTTCTCCACCTCCAGGATCTCGATGCCCACCAGTGCGTCCAGCAGCCTCTCCATCCCGTCCACGCTGCTGCTCAGCTCCCGGGCCACATGGCGGGCGCTCAGCGGCTCCTGGGACTTCAGCAGGAGGTCGAACACTCCCAGCTCACAGGCTGAAAAGATCACCTGGAGGGACCAACACACCGCCACATCAACACCCCCACACTGGTACATAGACTTATTTTAATAGAAGCTAACAGAGAGGGTTAACATGGTGGGTTGGTCGACACTTTCAGAGCAGAATTAAATATCTCAACACTATTCCATAAAGAGAATATTCAAGATATGTTGTTTGTGTTTTAGGCTGATGATTCTGTGTTTCTGGAGGCAGCTAAATGTACAAAACAATGTCACCAAGGGTATAATAAAATGTATCGTAACATAAAGTAATGTCCCCTACTGTATCATGATGTATATGTCTTATAAGGCTGCTATGACCTCAAGTCAACATCAGGATTAATTGAACATTTTACCTCGATAACGATTAATGAACGATTATTTGTTTTTCGCCCTCATAGTTCACTGACGAGGTCTCTACTGTAAATATGCTCAACTATTAAAGCTGGGATCTGTTTTCTAATGAAGGAGTTCATATCTGATGAACTATTTTTTGGTTATTTATTGAATATTTCGAAGCATTGCTTGAAATGAAAACGACACATTTTAGTTTTAAAGTGATTTTTCACACTTAAATATAATATAAATCAAGTATCTCCTCTGAAAATAACTCTGTGAGTCATGACTGTCTACAATGGGTGTAACACCCGAGTCCCACTGTCTGTGATGTTTTCAGAGTTTTCAGAGTCCTATCTTCACTTTGTTTACATCGTCAGGACGGCCGGCTGACTCCTCCCCTCGTGTATAAAAGTTGTTTAATTGAGGGACTAGAGAAAAGAAGAATAACATACTGTACTCACTGCTTAACTGTGTTTCTAGATCACGCTCATTTCAGGTAAATTTACATGCAGTGTGAAGATACGAGCAGAATAAAGATCGCTAGCATTAGCATGCTAACACAACAATGCAGCGCGAGTTGTTTTGGTTTCATGCTGGTGCTCAAGGGCGACATCTGCTGGATCAAAAAATCACATATAAAGACTTTAAAGTAGAAATTAACTTCACTAAACCAGTAGAAAATAAATAACTTGCATTTCTTGCAAACAGTTTTTTCCGCAGTGTTTACATTTGTCTTCTTTTTGTTTTTGCTTCCATGTCGCTGATTGGACGTGACGTCACGTGACTCTGCCCTGAACGTACGTCGGTTAGAGATTCTGACTGTCGGTTTCGATTAATTTTCAATTAATTTCCCAGCCCTACTCCATCCACCAAAATGTTTAATTTGCAAACCTGACAGTTGTTGCTGCTTTCTGTTTGCACGTGTCGTGACCAGTCATGCTGCTACAAAATGCAGCAGCATGACTCGTCTTCAACCTTCCTAACAGAGCACATGTCACTCCGCGGTTCATCTCCTTACACTGGCTCCCAGTTACTGCTCGCATCAAATTTAAAACTCTGCTGCTCGCTTAAAAAACAGCGACAAAAACATCTCCTCCTTACTTTAACTCTCTGATCCAGGTCTACACTCCCTCCCGCCCACTACGCTCTGCCAATGAAAGGTGTCTGATCCAACCTTCACAACAGGGTCCTAAGTCTCTGACTAGACTCTTCTCCTCTGTCGCCCCCCGGTGGTGGAATGAACTTCCAAACTCCATGTGATCTGCAGAGTCCCTCTGCACCTTTAAGAAAAAGCTAAAGACCCAGCTCTTTCATGAATACCTACTAACTTAATGATGATGGTCTCCATATTATTGATGATGATGATGGTAGTGACGATGGTTTTTGTTTGATAACGACGACTTATAAGATGGTTTCTATACTGATTGGAGCTCTCAAGAACTGCCCTCAATGTTGTGCTTTGTGGTCACTTCCTGTCAGCACCTGTGTGTCCAATCAGACTCAAAGCTGATCGTTTGCTCTTACTCACATTGTTCCCTTTTTTCTAGATCCTTGCTTGTGTTGTTCTTACTCTCTGATGTACGTCGCGTTGGATAAAAGAGTCTGATAAGTGAATTGTAGAATTGCAGGTGAAGCCAGCACAATGCAATGCCTTACATGTAATACCAACAACTACAAAAAAAATATCGGAATCAGTATCGAAAAAAAAAAAGTGGATCATGCATCTCTAAAAAAAAAAAGATGTGTAAATAAATCAGCAGCTGTGAACAACATCACATAATGTCTAAATTAAAGACAAACATGTTAAAAATAAGACTGACTGAATCTGAGTATCTGAAATATTTGTAAAATGAAACTGAAGAACGAAGACGTTACCTTGGAGACCCTGAAGCCGTTAAAATACTCCAGAAGTTTGAATGGGTAGTCCAGCTCACTCTGGGACAGATGCTCAGCCATGATGCACCTGAACGCAACACACACAAACCGGAATGTATTTAAAGTATCAAGTAAACAAACATCGATGTGTTTCCTCGCGTCACTCACCCGATGATGTCGCCGGGGAAAGCCTCAAAGATGACCAGACTCAGGGGGAAGGAGGGGGGGGCAGAAGGATGATTTTGAACCAAGATGTCGGTGTTGTGTTCAGGAGCTGCTGTCGGGATGAAAGTGTAAAATGGTCGACGGATAATCAGCGGATGAAACACATCGTTGATCCTGTTCTTACAGAGATCAGGGGGTCTGTACCTCCGATTGTCGATGAGCTACAACAGCGACGAGTTACTACTCAGCGTGTCGGTGCAGTACCGGGATCATCCGGAGCAGCAACGGGGGCGCTGTTGAGCTGGTTTTGTTTATAGTGTGGTGACTCGCCAAAACAATTTACTCAAGTACTGTGACGTCATATTAAATCAATCAGTTTGACTAACCAACCTATTCTTATTATGAATACACGATTTATTGTCCTATCTTATTCTTTCATTTTATTCTTCATAAATGTCTGCTTTCAGCTTTATATTATTTCAGCTGATCTATTTTCTATTTTTTTTTTTTTTTTTAATCTATTTTTTTGTATCTATCTATTTTTTTGTACATTCTTAAATTTTCCTTTTTATTTAAATTGTACTGTGTTCACTTTCTGTTTCTAATCTTTGCTCTTTGCTGCTGTAACACTGTAAATTTCCCCGTTGTGGTATAAATAAAGGATTATCTTATCTTATCTTATATATTAATTTAAAACACTGCTATGGATTACCAAATACATATAACTTACTCCTTACATGCATTGTACTCTCTATTCATTATTTTAATTCATATTTTTTTATTTTAGGGGACAAACCTTTTTGTATTTTCTGTAGCCACATTATTCCTTCATTGTTTCGCCCACACTTTGCCCAATATATGAATATTCCTAAAACATAATTTCCAAATGAGAAAATGATGAGACATACATGTTTGTCTCCGGCTCTTCTAGTTACAGGTTTGTGTTTCATGTTTTACAATATTTCTCCCAACTTGTAATCAAAATAATCTCATTTAGATATTTGATTTGCAGACACTGACAAAAGTTCATGTTGATTGTTAAACAACAGCAGAGACATTTTAACTTATGAGAAGTTCAGAAATCAACATTTAGTGGAAACCCTGATGTCTTAGGATGATCTTGATCAATCTCTCACATCATTGTTGGGAAACGTTTTGCCACTCTTTGCAGAAAGCCTCCGGCAGCTTCTCTTTGTGTGATGTCTTGTGATCATCAAAGCTGCTCCTCTGATGTTGAAGGAGGTGAAACATGTTGAAATTCAACAGAAGCTGGAAGAGAAACATGCCCACAGGCTTATTTTAGACAAATACAGAGAGGTCTCTTCATTTTATATGAAGCTGTATCTTATAAATGGAACTTATTTACTTATTACTTTATTTAAACTTTACACTTTTATGTCCATTTTTTTAATCTTTTATGGTGAACATAGCGTCAACGTGTGATCATCTGTTGAGGACCTTTGTTTACTTTTGCCCACTTTTGATCACACAGTTTCTGTTTCTCACCATGAATTGTTCTTACTTTGTACCGTGAATAGAACATTCTGTCTTCTCTTTAATGATCCCTTTTTGTTTTCTGTAACAACTTTTCCTCCTCTCGTTGCCCAATGGGCTTCAGAGCGTCTCAACATCTGGCTTCAATCATTTTTCTAAAGAGCGTTGCCATGAAGCAGCGTGTGCATGTTGAACATTTTGTCCTCGATGTCTTTTCAGACTCACATCACTTCTCTTAAGATACGAGGTGAAACATTTCTTCTTCTGTTGAGGACACATTTCAAAGTTAACTCTGAAGTCTTGACCGGCTTTGTCCAGCTGAGACCGGCGAGGTTAAGCTCCATCCTCCTTCAAATGAATCTGAGAAACTTTGGACTTTCTGTGTTTTGGTGTCGAGCGGTCGTCTCAGAACGCGGCTGAACGCCTTCTGACCACAGAAGACACAACATGATTACATCACACCTGTACTGCCTTCTCTCCGCTAACTTCCTGCCCACTTCAGGATCCAGTTTTAGATTTTATTACTTGTTTTTAAAACTTTACATGGGTTGGCACCGTCTTATTTGTCAGAGCTGTTGCACCAACATGCTGCAGTCAGAGCTCAGCAGTCAACACATCAGATACACATCTGAGTGTGTTCACTGCGGACCTCGAGATCGACGGGCGGATTGGCTCAGCATGGACAGTAATTGGGGAGATGAGCCTGAAGGCAAAGCTCACGATTTGCCGTTCGATCTTTGTTCCAAACCTTCACCGTTGGTCATGAGCGTTGGGTAGAGACCAAAAGAATAAGATTGCCGATACAAACGGCCAAAATGAGTTTTCCTCCAGAGGTTGGTTAGGCTCAGCCCTAGAGAGAAACTGAGGAGCTCAGACGTTTGGGGGTGAGCTCAGAGTGGAGCCACTACTCCTTCACATCGAAAGGAGCCAGTTGAGGTGCTTCAATCATCGGATTAGGACGCCTCCTGGATGCGTCCCTTTGGATGTTTTCCAGGCATGCCCCCAAATGGGAGGAGTATTTCAAACGCCTCAAAAATCTGGAGGAGCTGGAAAACGTTTCTGGGGAGAGGGAAGTCTGGTTTGACTTACTTCACCCGTTGCCATCGCGACCTGTCCTCGGATAAGTGGAAGAAAACGGATGGATTGATTTTTAATTTCACAAAATAGTGGTTAATTTTGATGTCATCTTTCATGACCATGTTGACATTGTGCAGCTGGGTGTTAAAGAGAGTGCCCGTTTTACATTCGGTCTATTTGGATGTGACTTAATATCGATGAATATCCATATCGCCCAGCCCTAGTTACAACCTCATATGAGGTTATCAATAAATATCCAACTGGTGTCCAATGTGGAGCTTAAATTTCACCGGTAAAAACTGTCACCCACAATTTCAACAGAGTTCTGTCAGTGCCACGGTTTTGCTCCGTCCAATGGCGCTCGCCCTGCCCCACTGGGTCTGTTACTGGGGCTTGGGGTGCAGCCATGATCCGCTTTACACACAGGCTCACAAGATCCCACAGGTATAAAGAGAAAAGTTCATAAAGTGACGTAACATATGATCAGGATTTCTGCATATTGTGTTTTATTTTGAAATTGACCAGACGCTGTGTCTGACTTCCTGTCTGGGTCGGTCTACGCTGTTCAGCTTGACGCGCGCTTGTAGGGGCCTCCGTTGAAAAGTAGACTGGGCCTTTTTGATTCAGAGCGGTGCTGCTGGTCCACTCCGGAGACGGGCCGCGGCGTGCACTGACGACGTGGAAATGGCCGTCAGGCGTTCCGTCTTTGAAGTTGACTTTGATGCACTTCTTTCCCTCCAAATACCAAACCTCCCTCCACATCACCGTGTTTGTATTTCCCCTTCTGGGTGAACTGAAGAAAAGCCACTTACTGTTAAACATTCAATCATGAACCATAAAACATGTTCCAGGTAGCGATCCCGTCTCGTCTCGAAAAGCAAATAAATTTTCAGACATCTTCAATTATTAACCAAATCGATTTATTATGCATGAACAAATCCCTTCCTGCCTCGGTCACGCAGACACGCACACACACACACCCAACATTTAAATACATGACGTGGTGGGAGTTTCGGCATAGCTCACTTTGTTGTTGCACATGCTTTAATAAAATGATAGATATATTTACAGGATAAGCAACGTCTCCGAACGAACGAACAAAAAAAAACAACAACAAAAAAAAAAAAAACATATTCGCAAGAACAGCTCCCGGTCCCGCCCTGCAGCACTTTGCAACTCTCCTCTTTCGGTTCGCTTTCATTTTTGGAAAATTCACCCACGTTTAAAAAAAGAAGAACTGAAAGAAAAAGAAAAACAGAAAAGAAAAACAAACCATGGGGGTTTTGGCCAATACGACATAGCATTATACATATATGGAGTTCATCAACTACATAAATATGGCAGTAACACTGAGTAATTCATACGGACTATTTACAGAGTTTGTGAAGTGGGGGAATATTACAGTCTGTGCAGGGACGACTGACAGGACGTATGCCTTCTTTAAAGTCTGGGGGACCGAGTCTAGGAGAACAACAGACGCCTCCTTCCTTCCTTCCTTCCACTCGCCTCCTCGGTTAGAACGGTCAGGACTGACGCGACAAACGAAATAAGGCACAATTAATACTTGGACCATTTTCAGGGGGATCTACAGACTTGCAGCTGGCTTGTGAGGCATGTAAACAATTGAAGTCGATTGATTAGGACTGCCTTATCACCTTCCCTTTTGTATTCCCGATCGGTGATTCAGTCCGTCTGATGCGAGTCGAAACAGGATTCATATGGCAAGGACCTTCAAACCCCCCGCTCCCCCCAAACCACAAAGAAGAAGAAAAAGTATTTCCCTCCCGCTTGCCCCTCCCTCTATATGCTACTGACAAATACAATCACATGGTGACAAACAAAGAAAACTAGTAGTGCATACACTACAAACACAACAGGAAAATGCGACGCCCCGCCGATTTCCACAGCACGGGCGAGGCCGCGGCGCTGCCCTCTCAACAAGGGGGGGGGGAAATGATTTGAACAGAGAAAACGAACGATTGATTGATGAACTGTCCGGAAGCTGAAGCAGTCTCAGTCGCGATGTGACCTAAACCAACAATAAAAAGAGAGAAATCTGTTTCCCCGTCCCGATCCACTGATCATCTTTGACCAATGTTTTTTTTTTTTCTCTGACTACCTCGGACCGACCTCCACACAGCGCTCAGCGTTGACCACCATCACCACCACATTCCCCCCCCCCTCCCCCAGCCCGCCCCCACACGGAGAAATGACTAAAATATTTTGTGGTTTTGTTTCAATTACACCTAATGGCACATCACCTCTCCTCACACCCCGCAGACAAGGTTTCTGACGTTTTAAAAAGCCCTCATCGGTCGCCTTCTGTTTGGTGGTGATCTTCGCAGGATGGAGAGGGAGGGAGGTCGGTGAGACTTTGAGTCCCGCCCCTTCCAGGACAGCCACGGCAGCGGACAGATTCAGGAGGGGGAAGAGTTTGGGGAGAGGGGGCGGGGTTTAGGAGTGGCCGGTAGATTGATGATGGGGCGGTAGGAGGAGGAGGAGGAAGTCTGGGGGGGCTGGGGGGGGGGGGGGCGGTCTGTCGCAGCTGTTTGGGGCTCCTGGCTTTGGTAGGAGTGATGGAACCGCTCAGTCGTGTTTCAGGTGGTCCTTAATGTCCTCTTCGTCTGTGTACTCCGAAGGCTCGTCTCCAGGCTTCAGCAACCTCCCGACGTAATCGTATTTTTCTGAAAAATAACCAAAAAAAAATCTCATGTTAAAAGAGACAAACTTCTTTTGTTTGTCGGAAAATCTGCTTTTTCTTATTCTGCAGCGGACTCTTGGAACAACATGCATTTAAATATTTCCTAAATCATCACGACAGCACAAGGAGACATTTCAGAGACAAAACAAAGACGAGCAGAAAATATTCTCCATCAAGAGGAAGTTAACTACAGCGTTATTTTGCCTCAATCGACACAAAGTTTTCTATTTCTGTCGACTGATTTTGCAATTCGTGTTTTCAGTACAACTCGTGATAGAAAAGTGAAAGTAGGAATCTTTTAAAGAAACGATCTGAAACAAAACAAACACCTCGTCTTCTTCTTTCAATCCTCTTTCAGTCTTTAAAGGAACAATGTGCAACATGTCACATAAATATACAGAAAGTCTGTCCTGTGTAAATGTGTCTCTGAGTCATGACTGTCTACAATGAGGGAGAAGCTCGAGTCCCGCTGGCTGTGTTGTTGTCAGAGCCGTGTTTACATGGACCGGACGGCCGGCTCCTCCCCTTGTGTATAAAAGCTGTTTTAGTCAAGAACTAGAGAGAAGAAGAACACATCCTACTCAGTGCTTATCCTGATTTTATGTAAGTGTCTTTAGATCACGCTCATTCTGTGACATGAAGCTACGAGCTAAATAAAAAGCGCTAACATTAGCATGCTAACACAATAATGCAGGACACAGGACAACTGCAGCTCGAGCAAAGGACCATTTTTTTTAAGCTGCCTTAATTATGGTGCGTTCCATTTGTGCAAATGTGAGCAGAGGGGGGTGGGAGGTGTGTCTCTGGAGGAGAGCGGAGGCTTCAGTATGGAGGAGGCGTGGCCAAACAGAAGTTTGTTTTGGTTTCATGCTGGTACTCAAGGGCGACATCTAGTGGATGAAAAAAACTCCTCTTTTAATCTTATGATCGTTATTCAGGCGTCATTTTACTGCTTTCATTCTTCTAATCACTCCTTCAATTGTTTTGCTTTTACTCGACATTGACATATTTGTCTTTTTTTTTTTCTGCACGTGCGTTTATCCTTTCTGATCTTTTAAATGTTGTAATCGATCTTTTGTTTGAATCTTGTAGACGACTGTGTTTGACCCGCCCGGTGCTGATTCTGTTGTATTCCTGAGTTCCTGCCTTTGCTTTCTCTGTTACAGCACTTTGTAAACACCTGGTTTTAAAGGAGCTATAATAATAAAAGTTATTCTAATGATCTCAAACCTCTCTTCTCTGTCCTGAGATTTCATCAGAAGGATTCTCGGATCAGCCCGAGTGTCAGACCTGCTGTGAGTCATTTACTCACAACTTCTGCTTTGAATTAATCAGTCACCGTCTGGAGGTGCCAGCTCCTCTAAAGCCGCCCAGTCCAGCTTTAACCGTGTTATTTGCATCAAGCGGACCTGCTGCGAGCTTCCACAGGCTTGTTATTTAAGTAAGCGGGGGCCTGGCATTACTAAGAGGGGATTCAGTCCAAAATTAGACACCGAGCGCTCAGAAAGGAGGCGAGGCCTTGATCTAAAACACGAGCTTTGATTTGAGAGAAAACGTATAAAACAGCTGACTGAAACAGGAGCTTCAGCTCTGACAGATTTACACTACAGATGATTAAATTATAGAAAAAGGAGGCCTTCATTTTCTTCCAGTTTTAGAGTTTCCTCTTGTAACGGCTCCTCAGCAGATGTGGCTGCAGAGGATATTTTTAGTTTTGTGTGGTTTGCAATTTCACTCCAAACTTAAGTTCAGCTGCACATAACGGAAATAACCTTTTTATTTTTGTTCTGAAACAATCGCACAATAAGTGAATAAGTTGATCGATGGACCAACGTGCTAAATGGAAGAAGATTTTTAAGCAGAAAATGATGAATATCCATCGGTTTCAGATTCCTAATATTCATGTGTTTTGGTTTACAAGACTTTTAGTGCGAGCCTCTTCAGCTTCTCCACAAACACACCTGTGTTTTAAAAACTGAATGAAACAGTTTCACCCTCAGAAGCTCCTCAGCGAGGGGGCTGTGAGCTGAGCTGCCGGTAACTTTAGCCCAGCTTGTTTTTAGAGAAGTTAAAGAATAGTGACAGTCTCGTGTTGAGTCTTAAATATGCATCTTTTTTTGGAGGTTTTCATATTAGTCAACTGAGCGTTAAAAACTGAAGCGTCCTAAACCTAAACCGAAGCTGAACACAGACAAACCAGCACGCAGCAGCTCAGCTTGCAGCCCCTCCTGACTTCACGTTTGCTGCTGAAGAGCAACTGAGTAAAACACGTTTCTGACATGAACCGGGGTTACTCTGTTGTTGTTTTACAGTCATTGAGCAACAATCTTCTCACACACATGCACAAACAGGACCTGAGGACATGCATTAAAGGAGAGATGTCAGAGTGGGGCTGCTACACAGGAAGCTAACTAGAGCGGCTGGTTCGGTGCCTTGCTCAAGGGCACCTCTGCAGTACTCTGGACGTGACCTGGCACAAGACCAACTTCCATATTTTGGTCGCACTGGGACTTGAAGCGACATCCCTCCGTTCCCAATCCAAGTCCCCACAGACTGAGCTGCAGTCGCCCCGACTGACATGAATCACTTTTAAGAAGAGGGCTGGAAATGTTAAATATCCAGACATTAGCCAGACCTGTAGGCTGGATCTGACCGTATCTTATCTCAGATCAAGACGCATCTTTCAGGTGAAACATGAGACACACATGTGAGCTGATAGAGGAGTTTGTGGGATGACTCTCTAGAGTAGACACCAGCGTACCAGATATTTTGAATGCATCATAAACTGAAGGTATTTGTGTGAATCTTTGTGATCTCCAGTTTGATCTGACTCGATCTGCAGCGGTGCAGAGGTAATGTGGAGAGGAGATCGAGACGCTGGAGGTATCCATGAAACCCGAGCCGAATCGATATCTCAGGAGCATCAAACTCACCCATGAACTGCATCTCCCACTCCCTCACGCTCTCCATCTGCACAGCGTTGAGGTCTGACAGGTCGTCGTACTCGTCCCTCAGGGCGTCTTTCTCCAGGCAGAAAGTGGCCAAGCCCCTCGAAGCATCCCGACCCGCGAAAATGCCGTAAGGACCATCTGAGAAGAAACAAAACACACACACACAGAGTCTGGATCAATACGGAGTCAAAGTGGGTTTTTGGGGGTTAAACTAGTCGGGATGCTGAAGGACACATACGTCAGTGTTCTGCCTCGTCTGGTTTGACTTTCTGTACTTTAAAAGGTTTCTCACTGTTGCAAACTGATTTAAACCAGAAATTAGCTGCACAAGTTGAGCTGTGTCAGATAACGCTGACCTGTGTCATGTGACCGCTGCTTCACTTTCAAATCTTCACAGAACTGCGGATACATAAACCACGAGAGCAGCGCAGATACACAGCGAGCTGACAAGAGGTCGAGGAGTCGGGATTCTTTCTTTTGAGGGCGACTAAACTCAAAACGGTTTCATTATGTCGTTTGTTTTATTACAGCTGAGGAGACGTGATGCTGCGAGGTGAAGAGGGAGATAGATTTGGATTCCTGTGATCCTGTTGGTGAAAAATGAATTTAGAGTTAAAAATAAAAAAGTATAAATAATTGTTTTAATAACTCAGTGGTAGGATGCAGCCCTGGTTAAATAATTAAGCTTCTGACCTAAAGGTTTTTCAGTTGTGTAAAACAGTTATTAATCCGTTTACCTGCTTGATTAATAAAATCCACATTTCTGCTGATTGTTTCTAAAAATTATCTAACCAACAGCAAACTTTGATGCAGAAATAAACACTGAAGGGGGCGGGGCAGATGGCCTAGCGTCGGTTAGGTAGCGCCCCAGGTACGGAGGCTGTAGTCCGCCAAGCGGGTGGCCTGGGTTCAAGTCTAACCTGCGTCCCCTTTCCTGCATGTCATTCTCCGTTTAAGTTTAAACCTCTTCATGTTTTGAAGTAGGGACGCATCGGTATCGACCCTGTTGACAGACATCGACATATAAAGTGGAACCGATGTCAGCATCCAATGTTTTGTTGTGCATCAATTTAATGCTGCCATCTTGTGCCCCTAACTACTGATTCAGAGTCACCTCCAACAAACTCTGGAGAACAGGAGAACAGATGCATTGTGGGAGTCTGACACCCAAAGGACTCATGAAAGAAACATCGGTATCAGTCCTGATTTCCCCCCGTCGCTGCACCTCTCTTTACAACGTTTTGTTGGATTATTCTGAATGACACTGTGGTGAAGAGGAAGTGTGTTCTAATCAGGAACTTTAACTCTCCTGATTTTTATCAAACTCATTTAAATATCACAACACATGCTCTGGTGATCCTTGGCCTCGCGCTTCATTCCAGTGAACAACCCTCGAGGCTTTCCTAGTTTTCATCTTTGCCCTCTTCTTGCAGAAGGAGCATCATCTGATCAGCATGTGAAAGCTGTGCAGACTCCCAGGTTTTCAGGCTTTTAACTGTGCAACAGAAACAAAAACAAACACACACTCGGTCCACAGTGTTCAAACGGCCGACCGTGAAGCAGAGAAGCCTTATCACCTCATAGATTAGATGTGCTCCCACCTTGCATAACTACAGGATCAAGCATTTCACAGATAAAGCTGCTAACAGGCACAGCATGCCAACCTCAGTGAGAGTACAGTGACGGCTCCCTCCTGTTATTTTTATATGAAACTCTTTTATTACTGAGACCTTGTAACAAGGTGTCGGATCCACCGTCAGCCACAGCTGCCAGATCGCCTCACTTCAGTCACTCTGCTGCTTTTTTAAAGGTTTTTTTTTGGGGCTTTTATTGTAGAGACAGGACAGAGAGAGTCAGAGCTCAGAGAGAGAGAGGAGCCACAGGTCGGATTCAAACCCAGACCGCCAGCTTAGAGGACTGCAGCCTCTGTACATGTGGCGTGCACCCTAACCACGAGGTTACCATCGCCCCTTCTGTTTTGTCTTTTAAAAGAGAAGTTAAACAAAATGTTTATGTAATAATAATGTAATGTAATAACTCACTGCAGGTTTTAGCAGCATGTCATTTTTAAAATAGAGAGATGATTGACTGTAAATGTTATTCTCTTCCTGTTTTCAGACTTTATATGAATACCTTGAATTTGTGCATATTTTGCGACATCCCTTGCAGATGTTTTCACTTCAGTGTCAGATGTGTTCCTTGTAAAGATGAACCCGTTTGCAATTTCTCTGGACGATTCAGTTTCACAATTTTTACCTGGTTTGACCTGCTGATACGGATTTCTGTCTGCAAAAGCAAAACAATTATTGTGAAACGTCTTTAATTTAAAGTCTTTCTATGTGATTCTTCACACTTAAATATAATATAAATCAAGTATATCCTCTGAAAATAACTCTGTGAGTCATGACTGTCTACAATGGGTGTAACACCCGAGTCCCACTGTCTGTGATGTTTTCAGAGTTTTCAGAGTCCTATCTTCAGTTTGTTTACATCGCCTGGACGGCCGGCTGACTCCTCCCCTCACGTATAAAAGTTGTTTAAGTGAGGGACTAGAGAAAAGAAGAATAACATACTGTACTCACTGCTTAACTGTGTTTCTAGATCACGCTCATTTCAGGTAAATTTACATGCAGTGTGAAGATACGAGCATTATAAAGATCGCTAGCATTAGCATGCTAACACAACAATGCAGCGCAAGTTGTTTTGGTTTCATGCTGGTGCTCAAGGGCGACATCTGCTGGATCAAAAAAATCACATATAAAGCCTTTAAATTAGTTTTATGTTTATAATAAAACCCTGTTACAGTAAGTAACGGTGTGTTTGTCCGCAGGTTACACGACCATCTCTCATTCTCGCTCACTGTCATCTCCTCTCGACGAGTAGAGAGTCGAACTCTTTGTCACCTGCAGAGCGGGCAGACAGGTGAGGTGTGTGTCTCCTCCTACTTTCTGCTCTGCTGATTGACACCTCACATGTTAGCATGTTGTGTGTGCGGCCGTCTGTTAGCGTGGTGTCGCTGTGCGGGATGAAACCGCTCGTGTGTGTTTGAGTCTGCGGTTGGAACAAAATCGTCTAAACTCATGAGGACCGGTCAGGGCAGAGGGCAGGCTGGAAACCGGTTGATTCCGTTCACATGCCGATCTATCGCTGCACCTTTAGTTCATTGTGGAAGCCCTGAGGGGTTTCTTTTCTCCCCGCTGTGCGTGTCGTCTTTCTTCTGCACAAATAAAAAGTCATATTCATTGTAATTCCATGAACCGTGGCTCACAAAAAGAAGACATGACTGGGCTGGATTTGTACCTGACTAATGCCTGAAAAACTTCTTCATGTTTAAGACAGTCAAAGCCTGTGACATGTGCATGAAAGTCAGGCTGCGTCTCGTCTCTGAGCAACAATAAAAAAAGTTAAAGCGCGTTTAAATTCACGAGAAAAGACGTAAATGTTAAATGCCCAGAAGCAGACTCAGAAAATGTTTTAGTTTAAGTTTCTAACAACAGACTTAAAGTATCCCCAAGCAGACAATAATGACATTTCTGTCATTCTAGTGTTGACACATTGGTAAACATATTGTCTCCGCACTGACATGAACACCGACCGCACTATTTAAGATACGGCTCCGCTGCTAACCCCGCGGCGGCTCTGAAACGTGTGTCATCATTTAGCGAGCTGGATAGATTCAGATCTTGGCTCCTGTCCTGGCGCTGTGAAACAGGAACAGCAGACGTGACATATGAGACTGTTGGGAATGTGTTGGAATAATTAGAGCTGATTATAGAGTTGATGGGCGAGTAGGCTGGGATGGAGAGAAGCCTCGCTTTACAGAAATACATGAAAGAAAAGACGTTCTTGACTGGAACATGTTTACATCGACACTTTGACGAAGGGGAAGAAGACGTAATCAATCATTTTTTCTGAAGGGCTCAAGTGGAAGATATGTGCGACATTTTCTTTGTTACGTTTACTTTAAGAGCTTTTCTACTCAGTTTGACCCGACTAAGTAAATCCCCTTTGCTATGCATTAAAGAGCTTAACAACCCACAACTCTAATAATAGTTCAGGATCAATTTCAAGTTTTTTATTAATTACACACAAAGCCGAGCGTGGCCTTGTTCCTACTTACGTCACTGAAATACTGTTCCCTTATTCAACCAGCAGCCTTCTCTGATTCTTCTGATTGAAACAGTTCTTCATGGGGCTGGGCGATATGGACCAAAACTCATATCTTGATGTTGATGAGCTGAATGGCGATACTCGATATATATGGATATGTATTTTATTAACAGTGAAAACACATGGAAAAATAAACTACCTGTTTGTGAATTTAAAAAGTAATATTATAAAATAAAAATGTTCCTTAAATACAATAAAAGAGAGAGAGGAGGAGCAGGGTTAAGAGGGACAGACAGTCAGTCATCATCAGTGAGATGAGAAAAAGGCGACCTGGCACCTCGAGAACGTTATTTTAATGCAACTTAAACTACATCGATATTAACAATATTGTCTTACCCTATATCTTGTTTGAAAATATATCGCTATATCTTAAAAACTCGATGTATTTCCCCAGCTCTCGTTCTTGGTTCATATTTTATAATCCAGAGGTGATCCGTGTGTTTGCCGTTTGGAGCTGCAAAATCTGAAGTTTCTTTTAAACGGCTGCTTAAAAAAACGAACTTTTTGTGAGTCCTGCCCGTCTGTGCATTTTAACTTGTGTTTGTGTTTGAGTGCACGCTGGTTTACGTGACTTATGTTGGTGTATGCATGCATGTGTGCTTCTCCAGGAGTCCTGAATCTGTGACGATGTGAAGAAATGTGTAACTGTGTGACTGTATAAATAATGATCTGATGATGATTAAACTGTAAGGCTGCAGGAAGGGGAGGACCTTTTAAAGTAATCTAAGCACTACTTTCTATTCTTGCAAGAAGGGCTGCTATTAGAGATTATTATGGGGTGATTAAGACTCTAGTTTGGCTCAAATTGAATATTTTCTCTTCATGTTTGTGCATCAATGTTGTTCTCTTTGTGTAAGGCTTCTACTAACACCTGCTTCACACTTATTATTAAAAGAGTAATGTCTCTAAATGTTAAGACATAAAGGGGGGTAAACCTCTCAGTGTGCATGCATGTAAACAAGCTGCGGGTCCAGACATCCAGACAGCACAGAGTCTGCACGTCCAACAGCTAGCAGGCTAGCATTAGCAGGCTAGCTTGTTAAATCTTGCACTCCTGTGGGGAACTTTGGCAAGAAAGTTTGAGAGGTTTAATATGATAAATACAAAGTTTATGAGAGGCTCGTACAAGATCACAGCAGTCACGACTCCTGAGAGCTAAAACAAAAGCTGCTAACAGCTAGCATCCCATTCAAAAACACAGACAAAGCCAGAGAGCTAGCTTTAGCTTTAGCGCCCAAATGTTGGGTTCGGGACCTCTCAGCGGGGACGTGTCAGCTCTCTCTCTCTCCCCCCCCCCCCCCCCTGCTGTGACTCTGAGAGATAACCCTCCACACACACTCACCTTTCCCGTAAAACTTTTTCCCGCTGGTCACGTCGAAGACCTTCATGTTGACAGCCATGAGGATGCGCGGGTTCTGGAGCCCGTCGTACTCCCGCAGCTGCTGCAGACTGAAGTCCCGTCTCCTCATCTTGGGAAGCGCCGAGGCCTCGTCGCCCTGGGCCGCGTCAGAGACGAGCCGCCTGCCCCACCGCCGGTACACCGCCAGACACACCGCCACCAGCACCGCCAAAATACTTATATTCAGCAACATCCCGCCGAGGCCGAGCCCGTCCGTCTCATCCGCTGCCCCCTGCCCGCCGCTTGTGTCAACTGGTCCGCTCGAACTGTCTCCATCGTCCGCCATACTGCACGGTTAGCGCCTTACCCGCCCCTGGCCAGATGCTGCGTTCACGTCCTGTCGGAGATGACGGAACCACTGGTTGAGCGAGTGATGTTAGGCTACATTGCGTCTTCTGGGGCAAAGTGACACCGTCAATGGTTTGGCAGATAAATAGAGCTGCAAGTCACGATAACTTTCACTATCGATTGTTTTATTGATAAATCAGTTAAACATGGTGTCTTAAAAATGAATCAAACAAACATTGAAAAACCGGAGACGCCAGTTTGACATGTTAAATGTCATATTGCACATTTCAAGTTTACTTTTTCTTTACATTTTATTTTATTTACCATTTTGTTTTGTACCCTTTGCATTATTTAGAATTTATTACTGTAAATATTATTTATCTTATTTTACCTTATTTTATTTGATCTTATTTTACCTTATTTTATTTTATCTTATTTTATCTTATTTTATTTTATCTTATTTTACCTTATTTTACCTTATTTTATTTTATCTTATTTTATCTTATTTTATTTTACCTTATTTTGGTTGCATTGCACCGTGGGACGGAGACAAACGCAATTTCGATTCCACTGTATGTCTGGCATATTTTGAAATTGACAATAAAGTTGACTTTGACTTTGACTTTGACTTGACTTTTTTAAATGACCTTTTGGAAGTCCTAAATCCAAAAAGTATCCACTAATTATCTTTCTTACTACTTTCTAGGCCTGCACCATGTGAGAAAAATATGCATTCAAATAAATTACTCCCTGTAAAAGTTGTACAAACTAATTAGTATCCCGCTCAGTTTTTACTGATGTTATAGGACAAACAAGTGACTAGAGATTCACAAAAATGTTGCCCAAGGTCGCCCACATAAGGGGGGAAAAGGGGGACTGCTCTTTGGGTGCATGAGGGGCCCATGAAGGTCAGAGGAAACCAAATCCATCTCACCATGTCATATCAACTGAAAATTATAATTGTTTGCCTATTTCAAAGAGTAACCCCTCTCCCTACCTCCCATTTCTTAAATCAGTATTAAACTTGTTGTTTGTGATGTTAACATCATGGGCGGGCATGTCAGACTTTGTACAGGTGACCCATGCCAGGACCAACCTGCACATTTGACCCCAACAATAACTTGTCAATAAAGTTTTATTAGTCAGCTCCAAAAGCTGATCAGATCCAGGACGAGGAGGCGAATGTAAGCCAGGAGGATTTCACTACCGATCCAACACGTCTGCATTGATATTATTAAATGACATCTGCAGAGGGCCTGTTCAGGGACTCAGACATGTGGAGAACTGGAAATGTTATTAATTGTTCATTCTGATTGGAGGCTTGTTTTATGGATTCAGTGCAACTTTAATTCAGTAAAATTGAGACAAGCCAACATGAATAGTCAAAATCAAAAGCTGTAGAGGTCATAGGATCTTGACTTTTTGGTCCTCCATTTCCCATAAAGCAATTGGAGTGAGTCTTAAAAAAACCTAATTTGCTAATCTGTATTAGATTCATTTTATTATTTAGGCTATAGTAACTTGAAGATGTTCAGCTCTGATATTACATATAACCACTCAATCAGCGATAAATTTAACCTTATTGAGTTCTGAAAATATAGAATTAAAGTGAAGATAACTTTGTTTTTAGAGAAATTGACCATTAAACAGTTTAATAGTAACTTTTAAGAGGACTGAAAGAAGCACCACAATGTGACAAACACACAAATAACAGGATTAGAGTTTAATCTTTTCACATATTTACCAATATATATATTTTGAGACATATTTGAAAAGTTAACACTAAGATTTACCTCCTCCAATATTCCCATCACACATAAAAATGGCTGTATTGACATTGTGGCAATCCTCGTTCCAATGTAGAGCAGAAGTGAGATTTACGAGGGACACGTGAAGGCATCAAAGCACCCGCCCACCACTTTTTCTAAGTTGCGACTGGACTACTGATGGTTTTTGTCCCCTTGTGAGGACCCGTACTGAAACCAAAAAAAACTTCTTACCTGTTGTAAAACTAAATTTATCCCGGTTTTTTTTTTCAAACAATTAATTGAATTTAATGTGTTGAGTTATGTAAGAAAAGATTGAGTTTGTTAGTGACGCATTTCTTCACGTGTATTCATGACGTTTTTTATTTATTTATTTTTTTACAGGATTCAGCTTTTCAGGCCATTTTAAAGTTATTTTATGTTCAGAAATATACTTTAAAGCCTTTTTAAGATGACAAACTGGATCTGTTCCCCAAACTGTTGCCCTTTTAATCTCTCTGTTTTCCGTGTTATTTGCACGCTTTATGTAAACACCTCCTCCAGTTAAGTGCTTGTTTACTCTGCTGGAGATGATAACTGCTGAAAGGTGTTCACTTGTTGGAACAAATCTCACTTTAGATTTAAAGTCTCCTCACAGACTGTTTTCATGTTTGACTCATGACTCGCTGACGGGAACAAAAAAAACCAGTCGATCAGGCTCGATCACTCAGCAACACGACTTAATATTTAAAAGTCAAAGTCAGAGGAGGGAGAAGTGTGCAGAGTAACAACAACAAGAAGCACAGATGACGCCAACACAGATTCATACAATCAAATGTTATTTTATATTTTTTTGCATTTTACAATTCAAGACTCTGGCATTAACATGCAACGCTAAAACACACTCAAAACCACACTACCGATAAAACAAATCACTTCTTAGAATCAAAAGAATAACTGAATAGCAAATGATTTTTTATAGTATTTACATTTTTTTTCTTTAAATTCAACTCTGAAACTCTTTAAAGTCCATTTATAAAGTAAAAGGAAAGATAACGATTTAAGTGCTCTAGAGCACCAAGCCTCAAATATAATACGAAGTTAACTTCAAGCTAAAATATGCGCTAGTTTTACGATGCTAGCTCACACCCATAATTCCAGCAGAAACATTTCCTTTTTTTTTTATTTTTTATATCATATTCAATAGCAAAAGCCATTAAAAACTGCAATGATTACCTAAAACTAATCCATTAAAATCAAGTAAATGGAGAAAACAGAAATAAAACAATAAATTATACTACCACTGGGTGTAAAAACAAAGGGGCTTAAAGCTTCCCAGATGAATTCATCGTTATTTCTGCAGGTTTTGAATTAAAAAACCCAGACATGATCGTTTAGCTGCGATGCCTTTCTGTCGGTTAAAAACATCGGGGCAAGTTTTGTTTCGGCTCAGCGGCCTCGGAGGGGTCAGTCCTTCACAAATATGTAGCGGTCAACGTGATTGTCTCATAAAAAAAAAAAAAAAACTATATCTGAAGGAAAGAAAACATGTAAGTGATGACAGTTTCAAACCCCAAATAATTAACTTGGAAGACTTTTAAAAGCATTTTTTTTTTTTTTTTTTTTGCATCTGAGCGCCCCCTTTTTCTCTTCCTGCAGATTCAGATTAAGGCACACACGACTATCTGCAGCATCTCTAATCTTGGCAAACTAGAACCACAGTGTGACAGGCGGAGAGCTCTTGAAATACCAGAGCTGTTTACAGATCGAGGAGATTAACAGACTTGTTGAAGACTTTTGGCATCTTGAGAAGAGAGTATAAAGGCAAAATGCAGGGAATGCATTTTTTTTTTGTTTAGTTTTCTTTTTTGTAAACGTTACGACGAGCGTGAGGCGCACAGAATGAAGCTCTCTGCCTTTGCTTGCTTTGCTATTTTTAAAAATGAAATGATAAAAATGATCAAATGAAGTCAACCACGCTCAGTCTCTCTTCATACCCAAACTGTTTGCTGCCGAAAAGAGCGAACGCTGAGCTCAGAGCTGCTGCAGCCGCCGCCGCGTTCGCTTTGCATCTCTGCTATCCAAACCCCACACCTGCAGGAGGGGAGCTTCATTTATTTGGTGCAGCGCTTTCCTTCTTCCCGGCTCCAGGATCAGACTTCTCGGCCCGGGCGGCGGGCGCGGCTGCTTTCTGCGCGCTGTCTTTGGGTGTGTTCTGTGTGGCGGGTTGAGCTGCGGCATTAGAGGATTTAGAGGCCTGCGTTGGTTTTGAGGTAGTGTTGGAAGGATGGCGCCGACGCCTTCCTTCATCCCCGGCCGAGGATGAGTGGCGTCTCCTCCTGCCTCCCTCCATTGGAGGCTGCAGACACAGAAGTCAGGATCATTAGATGAAGAGAGGTTATGTGTTCAAATCAACAAACTGACTCTTAAAAAATAAAATAAATTAAAGATTAATAATCGAGCTTCTGCAGCGCCGTAAAATAACCTCCTAACTGTCAAACGATCACATTAAACAAAAGGCAATTCAGCCAAAGTTTCTTAAGATTTTGCGGACACATCAAGATATTTATCTTTGTGTACTGCCACAATGTTTACCCAGCATGCATCTGTTTAGATATCTGACACTCACCACCACCCTGAAGTCCTCCAGGTTCTTGAATTTATTGAGGTGCTCCTGCAGCTTCGGGTCGATCGGCTGGTTCTTCATCCTAGAGTATTTCAAGAAGGCCCAGAACTTCTCCAGTCCGTACAGCTGACCTGCAGGAGAGAAGAAAACACAACAGCGCAGAGATTATCACACTTCATTCATTTCTATTTTCAACTCAAGCATGTAAACATTCAAGCGTCACACTTCTGATCTGTGCAGATTTACTGATCCTAGTTTGATTATAGTTCTTCCATTTTTTTGATCGATACAGGATTATCTTTCAGCGGGGAATATGCTGCTCTAGGTCCAGTGTTTCCCGACCTTTATTCCTACTTGTATCTAAGAATAGCTGGGACACCCGAGGACCCAAGAAGGTAAAAAAAAAAAAAAAAAGATACTACAGAAATGAATATGAATCTTAAAAGTTTTCATTGTAACATCCCAACGGAAGTTCTCGTTCTTATCCAAAGACCCTCGTATGAACCATCCAGGAAGTGTGTTATCATGATTTTTAGTTTCTCTGAGCAAATCTTATTGTGACACCACAGAGTAGAGATTGCCTCGCGCCCCCCCTGAGATCTTTTGGTTTTGGGGGACCAGGACCCCATGTTAATATTTCTGGCTGCTATGTTTTGTCTTATAATTAGACATACATGTGTTCCCTGGACAGAGAAGTTTAGCTGATTGAAATGTGCTGCAGACAGTTTCCTATCTCTAAGATGTAATCATTTCCTTGATACTGAAATATCTTCAGTGTTTGAAGATCAGAAAACGACTCACGAGAAGCCAACTACCCCAATAAAGCACAAGAACATTTATTATCAGAGATGGTTGTGACTCATGAAGACAGTGTCTGTTGTCGATTGTGGGCATACACTCATTATTCAGTGTTCTAACGTGCAGCATCTCGGTGACGGATCAGCCTCCCGAACACTGAACTCACTGAGCTGGAAATAAGAGGCTGAAGAGTTCACCGCGAGTCCTCTGTTCTGCTTCAGCGGGTCACTCGCGGTGATGAAATAAGAAGAGAAAATCGACTTTAATCCTTTTTCTTTTTCCCCCCTTTTCACACAACACCACATTCAGCTAAACGACCGTCGAGCCGGAGCGACGTGAACTTTTAAACCGGGTCAAGCAGGTTTACAAAGGCGCCCGTTGGTGACCCGGATGATTTAGCATTAGTGAGCTGTGAATGTTCAATAAATAAATGTATTGTAACGCGCTCGAAGGTAAAATATGGAGAATGTTTAAACTAAAATATCTAAATTAATTAAATTACTAAACCTATACGAACATGACCTCAAATATTTCCAACAGTTATCAAAAACAGAGAAATCTGTAATTTTATTGTTGTGACACCTCATGTCTTTTGTGGCGGCTGCCATGACAGACACATGTTTATCGTTGCCGTGGAAACACCAAACGTGAGCTGCTACTGAAAGCTGTCATGTAAATTATACTCCGATACATTAGCTCGTCTGTAAACATATTCTCTTCCTCAGGGCGGTTTCGTACGTTTGTCTCGACTACAGTCAACACAGAGTTTGTTTTCATCGGGGTGTGGGGGCGAGAGAGAGAAGTAAGCAGAGAGAATCACTCCCATGATTCCCCGCCAGCCTCAACGTCAGCATTTCTTGATTAAAGGTTTATTTTTGGGCTTTTTTATGTCTTCATTTTAGAGACAGGACATTGGATAGAGTCAGAAATTAAGGAGAGAGAGAGAGGGGCATGACGTGCAGGAAAGGAGCCACAGGTCGGATTCGAACCTGGGCTGTCTGCTTGAAGGACTACAGCCTCTGTACATTCACTAACCACTAGGCCACCTGCACCCCCATATGTGCAATTTTAAAATTATCGAGTGCATTCACAGCCTCTAGGATTACTTGTTGCTTTGCTGCTCTTAAAGACTTTATATGTGATTTTTGGATCCAGCAGATGTCGCCCTTGAGCACCAGCATGAAACCAAAACAACTCGCGCTGCATTGTTGTGTTAGCATGCTAATGCTAGCGATCTTTATTATGCTCGTATCTTCACACTGCATGTAAATTTACCTGAAATGAGCGTGATCTAGAAACACAGTTAAGCAGTGAGTACAGTATGTTATTCTTCTTTTCTCTAGTCCCTCAATTAAACAACTTTTATACACGAGGGGAGGAGTCAGCCGGCCGTCCTGGCGATGTAAACAAAGTGAAGATAGGACTCTGAAAACTGAAAACATCACAGACAGTGGGACTCGGGTGTTACACCCATTGTAGACAGTCATGACTCACAGAGTTATTTTCAGAGGAGATACTTGATTTATATTTAAGTGTGAACAATCACATAGAAAGACTTTAATGACTCAGATTTTAAAGTTGGGAACCTCTGAGTCTCTGCTCAATAGAAGAAAAAGCAGATTTTTAAAAATTTGCTTTGCTTCCTGTGACCTTTTGGACCTTCACAGAGATCAATAGAGAGCGTCATTCTGTTACTGTGACGTTTTGGATCATATTTCACTTTAGATTGAAGTTTTCTCCGGCATGTGTGCTTCTTTAAATTCCACTTACTAGCCCTGTCTGTCACTGCTAGCTCCATGTCCATGTGTTTATTTGAAGCTCAGTTTGACCTGATTTGTGTTTACATGCTTTGTCCAGCTGTGTGATTTTTTTCCCAGTGACAGTCTTGCTAAACCAGTGAAAGTGGTCGGTGAAGTTTGGGGACAGCTGATGTTAATTACCTTTCTCAAAGTCTCTCAGGGTCTCTTCTTGAAAGTCCTTGAACAGATCTAACCGGAATCTCTTCTCCAAACCGTAGCTGTAGTATCTGAAGAGACACTCCAGACCGTACCTGCAGGGGAAGAGACAAATATTTACCTGCACTCCGACCTCAGACACGACTAAACAAGTGACACTCAAATCTGGCCTCTAGACACATTTTGTTTACACAGAGAGCATTTTGCACGATGTCATTGATTCAGTGTGAGCTGGTCTTTAGCGTAGCAGACATTTTCCCACATGTGCACTTCACAATAAAAGCTTTGTCTCTTGATTTATTGATGGCTTTCTTAAAGCTGGCAGAGGAACCAGACGGACGAGCCTCAGAATAGGTCAGCTGCTGCATAAAGCAGCTGATGGGTTTGTTAGATTGTCTGCTCACACACCCTGAAACCTCGCTCACTCCCACTTTAACAAGCGACTTGTGTGACAGGAATGCGAGTTTGGCGGGTGTGTGAAGTGGCTCCTGGCAGATAGGCAGCCTCTCCTTTTAACCCTCTGCTGTTGAATAATGGCGGTGTAACACCTCTGCTGCCTGCAGGCAACAACGCAGGGATCAGGAACCCACCAGAAAGTCACATTTAAAAGGAGGAATGTGTGTTAGCTTTCAGGACTTAAAGTCTTACTGCTCTTATGTGGAAGTTAAGGTTTATATATCAATACTTGGTAAATGGTTTTCAAGTCTTCTGACTACTCAAAGCGCCTTTAAGGCCCTGACACAGCAGGCAGACGGTCTTGGCCAAAAAGTTGCACTTGAACACACCGCAAAGACTACAGCCGACGGCCAACCACCACGTTCGTTTTGCTTATTCGTGAGAGGAAATAACTCTCCATGCCAGCAGGTGGCGGTAGCCCGTTGTTATGATACGAGAAGACCATTTTCACACCGCTGTCGGTCACCACTCGTATTATAGGCTGCCTACTAATGGAGAATAACGTCTGATAAAAAGTTGAAAATGGCGCTGGCGTTGTCAGTTCTTGGTCTTTTAGTGGAAAAAGAAAAGAAGAGGCGGAGGAGACAAATAAAGAGAAACCGCACTAATGGGTGAAAGCATGGAGACTACAGCGGCGTGCTCAAGGGGCTTTCCTGAACCTGAGAGGAGACCTGGAGAGAAATGAAACCTCCGACCGCTCACCGACAGTCCAACTAGGATGATCTCATTGGTGTTTCAGGACCTTTACACCCGCAGGTCACACCTACACATTCACATCCTGATGGTAGAGATTGCTTTGTAGTGTCCATCAGTGTCAACTAATCCCGTTCATACATATTCACAAGCTGCAGACGAAGCAGCAGGAGTAACTCGGGGTCAAGTGTGTTGCCCGAGGACACATCAGACATGTAGCTGCAGGAGCTGGGGATCAAACCCTGATCTTCTGATTGAGAGATCAGAGCCACTGAGCCACAGCCGCCCTGCTTCAAAAACAAATCCCAACTACCCCGTTCTTCTCCATTTTTGACAACAAAAAGCTTAGAAACATACTTCCAAACGAGGCGCTTGTAGCCTAGTGGGTAGTGTGCGAACCCCACGAAGGGAACAGGAGACAAATCAAAGATGGCGGTCAAAGGGCACAGGGTCAGAGGGATGGTTAAGGACAACAGAAAGGGCGTCAAAAACCGACGTCCAAAAGGAATCGATCTCCTTGGGGGAGGGAACACCTGATACAGGAATCGTCTACATCAGGGATCAACTTTTTCAGCCTGATCTCCAGACTCAGGTATAGTGAGCCCTCTAAAGCGCTTTACACTGAAGAGAAAGCACAAGTTGAGTTGATCCTGATTAGTGCGTCCTTCCACCAGCCCCCAGCTCTTTTCCCCACGTGTCCTTATCCAGACAAGCATTATAAAACAAGAGCAACAGCAGAGAGAGAAACAGTAATCAGACCAAATATTATGTCAGGTATGAAGGGATCCACCCAAAAGGCCTAAAGACGAAGTCCTCAGTTTGCTTTGTTTTATATTTCCCTCCTGAGCCGCTGGAATGTCCTCCTCACCTGTTGTTTTCTTTGGCATCTTCCAGCGCACTCTGTTTGAACTCCTCGTACATCTTTCTGTTGAAGTTGTCCCTCAGGAAGAAGGACCAGAATCGGAACAGGGTGTTCATCTCCTGAGACTGGCCGACCCCCAACCGTTTCCTCTCTGTGAACATGAGACACAGATTCAGAATAAAGAAGTATCTACACGTGAAGCCTCGACATGAATCTCAGGTCAACAAAATTACATAAGCTTGTTTTTTTTTTTCATGCTTCAAGGAAAAGTTGAGATCACGCATACCGTTCAGGCACCGTCGGCGGTACTTGTGGTATCCCTGCTGAGTGAAGCCGTTGTCTCTCAGCAGCTCGTGGGAGGGATGCCAGAATTTGGGCAGAGACTGGGGGGTGCAGCCGTAACTTCCTGTCAGCGGGGCTCCTTCTGATGGGGAGGCGTTGGAGCTGCTGCAGGACAAAGGAGGAGGATGTTTTTTTTTTTTATAAAGGTTTTATGCAAATAAAGTTACTTTCATTTTGATTATCTTGGGCATTTTGTCAAGGGAACAACTTTCTTTATCGATGGTTCACACTAAACAGTTTGTGATCACTCAGGCTCACAGCGCCCGTTTTCAACATGAAGACGCCCTCGGCATCAGCTGTTTTTTTTTTTGTCGCTGCACTCTCAGCGCTCTCGGCTGAAAACAGTTCAACTCTTGGAACACTGCCACGCTCGTCAATGTCGCTTCTCCCTTACTGACCAATAGAAATCAAGAGGGGGCGGGACATCCTATTTTTTTTTTCTTCTTGTTTTAAGAATTTGGATTGTTTCATATTTTTAACTCCTTTTTTTGGGTCTTTTCATCTTGATTGGAAAGGTGAAGAGAGACAGGAAATGTTATGAGGAGAAACATGCAACAAAGGGCGGAGGTCGGACTCGCACCCACAGCTGCTGCGACGAGGACTATAGCCTCTGTACATGGGGCGTGCGACATAACCACTAGCCTTTCTGGCGCCCGGGCTTTCTGCTTTGTTAACAGCAATGGCAACTCTTCTTTTTGAGGGGAAAATGTCCAAGTCTAAAGCTGTTAATGCCAGGACAGGATTCCTCTACATTTTCATCTTTTCTTGATCAGATTTCCAAATTTAAAAGCGCACAGAGCTTTCAAAACCCAAGGGAAGCCTCTTTGTAACCTAGCAACAACAAGCGCAGGTGAGAAGCACTCTGAAACAGAGGTCATGTGTGCTGCCAGCGCTTTATTGGACACAGGCCCTGAAAGCTGTCCACCTAAGTGTACAGGTGTGAAAGAACTCAATCAGAAGATTTGTATTTAACACCACTTGGCCCTTAGTAAACTTCAGTAAGTCGATCTTTTTAAAAAGTGAGTTCAGAAAGAGAAGTGGATACAGGTCAACTCGACCGACCACAACGAAGGAAGGACGGAGGGAGAACAGAGGGAAAAAGGGAAGTGATCATTTTATGTTCTTCTTTTCCTTTCCCCGTTTAAAAAATGAAAACATGCAGCCTTTTAATCATTTTAGTCTTTACTAAAAAGCGAGCGGTCAGACCTGATGGAGGCAGAGCGCGGCCGGTGTTCACGGGAGTCCATCACCCAGCCGATGTGGGCTTCCTGAGGAGGGTTTGAACTATGGCTGGTTTTCTTCTTCCTCGGCGTCTGGAAAGACAAAAAACAAAAACAACACACCACCAGATTAATTCATGAACAGGACATCTATCACCATTTAGCTCAAAAAACTTCATCAATGGGATTTAAGTCCGGTTGAGTTTGCTTTGTTTTAACTCTTGAAACCTTTATGTTTTATTTATTTTTACTGTCTCCTTTAATCAATCATCGTCAAAGTTGTTTCTATTTTACTCTCCATGTCTTCTTGTTTTATTGCTACATTTTTGGTTTTATTTTCAGGGATTTGTCGGGACTTTCTCTTTTATTGTTGGGATTTCTATGTTCTATAATACACTTTTTTTTCTTAGGCAGCGTTTACCTGCAGCTCAAGCTTAAGCACCTGTGGTAAAAGCGTAAAAGTTCTAATAGTTGCAAAAAGCAAATTACGCTAACAAAACTCTCCAGACCTGCACAAACAAAACGTGATGATTTAAATGTCTCGAGTTTCACCAGGTCTAAAGGAAAGGTGAGTGTGTATTTAAAAAGCACCGTTCATATTTAAAGCAATTTAAAGTGAGGGAATAAACCAGGAATCACTTCATTTCTAAACAGCAAACTGTGAGCTGTAAAATTAGTTTCATTAAGACCATCATCTCTGAGCAGATTTTACAGAACATAATGAACTTAAAGTGAAACAATAAGTGCTTATTTCTGAAGAGAATAAATATGAAAAAGAAATAAACAGGAAGAGAAAGAAAAGGGAAATCGAACCAGGCTGAGTCACACATCTGTGCCGGCTGACCTTTGTCACCTTTAAAAAAATCAGAAATGCCAACTTCTGACCTTTCGTCACCAGATTTGAAAAATTTAACCAAGAAGTTTTTTTTTTCCATTCTGTCTTTAACTTTAAAACTTAATAAATAATGAACACCTTGAATGCATAAAGAAAATAATATCAGGTATTTATGTTAAGAGATGGACAGTGGATAGAGTCAGAAATCAGTGAGAGAAAGTGGAGGAGTGACACCAGCCTCTGTACATGGGGGTGCACATTCTAACCACTAGTCCATCTGCGCCCCCCCATGACCCTGTTATTTATCTCACAAGTCGTCATATCTATCTCAATAGCGCCTCTGCAGGTCAAGACTTTAGGATCTAAAGAGTACCATTGAAATATTTAAATCTGAACCCTGCTCGGGTTGCTGAGTCTCTTTTCTGTTTTTACGGTTCCAGTCCAACAATAATATTTAATATGAGAAGTTATCCGCTCATTAGAGGAAGTTGTTCTACAGATCAAAAAGGATCAAATAGTATCTCTACACCCGGTACTCACCTGCCCATCGAGGTTTCCGCTCTCCTTCATGACGGGGTAGAAGCGTGGCGTCTTGTTCGGGTCCTGGCGTCCGGGGGTGCGAGGCGTTTTGGGTGTTCTGGGCTGGTGAGAGCTGGGCGACTCTGGGACCGTCGTGGGCAGAGAGCGTGCCAATTCTGCACCGCTGTCCACTGAGGCCAAACCTTTATTAAAACACAGGAAAAAAATATATATAATTAGCATTAAAGGAGCAATATGTAGCTCTGACACCTAGTGTTTAAAATGGGTACTGCAGTCCAGATTGAAAACATTACAGAGAGCTGTCTCCCCCCCGCCCCTTTACAGCGGTCTCACCTGGCATGGGAATCGGAGGGGCTTCCTGGTTCGGGTCGACGGGCACTTTGGGGGTGAGAGTTTCAAACTCATCTTTACTGATCACGTTCAGCTTCTTGAAGTTCTCCACGTCCTGCTGAGAAACACAGAAACACGTTTACAGTTTAAAATCAGCAGCAGAACAATATGAATAATATGATCTCAGGTAAATGAACTAATATGTGATTATCCACAACAGTTACATATTTAAATATTTTTCTGTATATATTTTTCTTCTTGAAAGGTTCATTTGTGTTTATTTTATTTATTTTCTTTTCTCTTTATTTATTAATATCATTATTTTTTGTTTTGTATGTATTATGTATTAAATAGAACTACCATTCCCTGTACAGTTACTACCTTACATATAGACTTTGTATTGTCCAATGCTTTTTTTGTATTTTCCTTTCTTTCTCTTTTTTCTTAAATAAAAAAAAAGCAGAACAAAAAAAAAAGAAAAATCAGCAGCAGGGAGAAAGATTCAGCTGGGTTTTGCGGTCCAATCATCTGGAACTGTTTTTCCGCCTCACTTCTCAGTCACTCTTCTGTTTTCTTTAAAGAGACGTTAAACAAGTGCAGCAGTATTTACAAGCAGTTTGTCACAGTGTTTAAAAAATGATTGACCGTAAAAATCGCCTTCTCTTCCTGCTCTTAGACTTTATTTGAATACCTACTTTTGTTTGTATTTTGTGTCGAGACTTTGCAGATGTTTTTATTTTAATGTTAGGTTCATTTTAACAGCACTGTCCACACTGCATCCGTTAAATATTTCCTTCTTAGCTCTGTGAATTTCACTTTCCCCTTGCAAACATTCACGACATCCAGTGCTTTTATTTTGAAGGTAGACAAAGGGAAGTGTGGTGCTTTGTTTTGACGAGCTGTCGACTCGAATCACAACACTCAAGAGGCTCGTTAACAAGCGGCAGGATAACGTTTTTCTCTCGGTGTCGACACAAGTCAAAGCTCAACATTTTAATCATGTTAATGGATATTATTAATGCCCCACGATCTCCTCTTTGTAAAACAAGCTAACGACCTCTTTTTAGGGAGAAAAGCAAGTGCAACCGCCTTGTAAAGCCGCCTCTTTCCTCCGTCCTCGTCCATGTCTACGCAAGATGTTGCATCGAGGTAAAAACGGTGCGACGTGTTGCTCGCAGGCTATTCGGAAACTCAAATAGTTAACAGTAAAATCAAGCTGATTTTGTCGCTGACGATGATTTATTTGAAACAAACCGAGTGGACAAACTCCAAGACAATCAATACTTCTGTTTAATTTATAACTTCAAATCGGCCTTCTCTACGATGTTGTGAAGAAAACCTGAGCAGTGAGATAAAATAATACACATTAAAGTGTTCCTGAGCAGAGTTTAGGTCTGAGACTTTTTAACGCCGCGGCCTCTCGGGCTGTCTAAACTGATAACACGGAGGTGACATGGTGTAAATAAAACTCGACGTGCCAGCGGCTGCAGCCACGGCGGCCTGTGTGACACACAGCAGATGTGCAGCGTACTTTGAACTTGAACACGTCAGCGTCAGAAAGAAATCCAGGTGACCTTGGTGTTTGTTTGTGTGTGTGTGTGTGTGTGTGTGTGTGTGTGTGTGTGTGTGTGTGTATTCAGGCGTGACATTTCCCACATGTGGAGACGTTATTGACAACCTTTGAACCAAGAACACGCTGACCGAGCTGAAAACACACGTCGACAAAGACAGGAGCGGAGCGAGGCTTCAAACAGCTTGAACCAAAACTTTGACATAATTTATAATTTAGCAGTCGGGCTGATATTTACTCCTGTTCTGATAACAGTTTGTAAACACTTTATTTGTATTCTTTAAGACATTCTGTCCTCATTTCTTTTCAGAGGGATAAGTCGTACTTTTAAAGGATCTGATTCATATTTAGTTAAAAGAGAGTAACGAGTAACTATTTTTGTTGTTGTGCGTACCTTTTCTTTGAAGGTTTATTTTAGATATAGGACTGTGGATGAGTCAGAACTCGGGGGGAGAGAGAGAGGGGAACGCCCCCTCCACCTTCTGTTTGTGTAGCGGAGGATCAACCCACTGTACTTTATGCCCTGTTGTTGTTGTTTGCTTTTTCTTCTCTTCCCACCTGAGTCTTATTTTGCCAGATTGTTGAAATTACTGTTAATTTTGTTTCTTTTCTTTTTTGTTTTTTAAAGATGTATTTTGGGGCTTTTTATGCCTTTATGAAAACAGAGAGAGAGAGAGAGAGAGAGAGAGAGAGAGAGAGAGAGAGAGAGAGAGAGTGGGGAATGACATGCAGGAAAGGAGCGGGCCACATTAACCACAGTGCCACCAGAGCCAAACTGTTATTGTTTTTTTTACCTGTATGTTCAAGTACTAAAATGAGTATCTGTCACCAATATGCCCGTATGTACTTGATATTATAAAAAATGCAGGGCTGCCACCAGCCGCTATATATCTCAGCGTTTTTTTCCAGGAATACAACGTGATCACTATCTGTCTGCACTTGGGGTCATGATGCTGCAGGTCTCAGCATTTATATACCACAGACGAAGCTGCGGAGTAACTCGGGGTTAAGTGTCTTGCCCAAGGATGCATCGGACATGTAGCTGCAGGAGCTGGGGATCAAACCCACGACCTTCCGGTTAGGAGTTGACCGACTCTACCGACTGAGCCACAGCCGCCCCAAAAGTGTAAAGGATGCAACAACCTTTTTATTTTAGAGATAGGACAGTGGATAGAGTCAGAAATCAGGGAGAGAGAGAGAGAGAGAGAGAGAGAGAGAGAGAGAGAGAGAAATGACTCCGCTCATGAGACTCACACACTCACCACTAGGCTACCAGCACCTCACTTTTTAGAAAAATCTGATTTTAAAAGAGCGTCTTATACAGCTTATTTTACTGTAATACTTTCATGCTGCTTCAAATTCTGTCCCTGATTAAAGTGATCACATATTTAAACGTTTTTATCTAAAGATATTCTTTGTTTTTTTATGGTGCCATAAATATAAAGCCACATGTTCAAATCAAACTCTTCTAAGGGTTAGAGTATTTATTATTTTTTTTATCAGCTATGAGTTTTGGACGTCTGTGATGCGACAGCGTTGATGTGTCAGAGTGTGACGCTCGTTGGTCAGAGTGTTGTAGGTCAAAGGTCACACACCCTGACCTGACATTTCACATGCAAAGTCCGCCTCAGCGTGCTGCTTTAACTTTGGAGAGTTCTTGTTTTTGAGGAGAAGATCTTTGAAGTTAAGCGTTATTTTGTTGTCGGGGCCGAGTGTTAGTGTTTCAATCATTTCATCCAGTTTGTGGTGAGGAACTAATGTAGGATAACAACCTTTACTGACATTAAACACAACGCTGTCACTGGTCCGAAGCCATGTAGTTTAATGCGCTCTTCTGTAACTCGATGACATAATGCGGTGTAACCTGTCGTCAGTACTTCTACTGTTCACACTTGTTTCTGCAGACGAGGCAGCTTTCCCAAAAAGCAGGTCACACTCGTCTCTGGCAGCAGCTGTGACACACACATGTAGACCTGGAGGCTCGTATAGTAGGTGATAAATAGTCCGCTATTTATGTCCCGCTTTACAGTTTGAGACTTAACACCTCTGTCAAAACGTCTTCATGTCAAAGTGCTCAGAGCGTCGGGGGTGCCGATTCTGAATCCCTCAAAGTGAAGGGAAAAAAAAACGGTGCACCTTTTAAACATATCCTTCTGAAAAAGCTTCTTTCTTTATGATTGTGTCTACAGACGAGGAGTAAATGTTGGGCGCTCGCCGAGTTCAACAGTCGAGAAGCTGCCTGACCTATTTTTCAGACTCAGGATTAAATGTCAAGTCCCTCGCCACGACAGCCAGCTTCTTTATTTAAGACCGCACATTGAGGAATTACAGCTGCAGGATCCAGTATCAATTTAAAAACTTTAAAAGCACATTGTGCATTTGTCTTTAAAGTACGAGTATGTTTGAGCCAAACGTTATGTATGAAGTTTATTTGTTACAAATAGATTTTCAAAAATTTGCACTTTTGAACTTTTGTTTAATTTTCCATTAATTGCAATTATGGTGATAAAGGAGCTGCAGAATTAGTCATTTTAATGTGATTATTATTTTTACATTTATATTCTATATTTGTATTCTTCCTTGCAGGGTCTTTGCTGCTCCTGTTTTTCTGTTTTTCATGCTACTACTCTATGTGCCTTTAATTACCCCCGTTGACAAATGAAGTTTTTTCAATTGAATTAAAACAGAATCATCCCGATGCCTTCCAGGTGTATTTAAGGGTGCAAGTGGTCCAGTTGATACGTTGTTAGCTGTACTGGGAAAAACATTTAGAGAGAGGACCTCCATTTTCTGCAAAGCTATTGATCCTGAGCAGCGGCTGGTGATATGTTTGAAGTCGACACACAAACACACTCTGAACAGTCGAATAACCTCTTAACAATTTGGACAGTTGCAAATAAAACGCAGAAAATGAAACCTTAATTATATCAGGCGAAGGATTCAGAGTCAGAGTGCAAACATGACTGACACGTCATGAGATCGAATTTCCTTTTTGAACTCGAGGCAATTCCTGACGGTGTGCAAGGCCTCATGTTAAACAGCTGTGGAGCGCCGATAGCCTAGCGGTTATGCAGCATGTACAGAGTAGTCCTCGTCGCAGTGGCTGTGGGTTCAAATCCGACCTCTGCCCTTTGCTGCATGTCACCCCCCCCCACACTCTCTCCTCCTAACATTTCCTGTCTCTCTTCAGCTGTCAAATCTAATGAAGGCAAAGAAAACAACAACATATTCTGCAGCTTAAGACTCTAAAACTTCACTGCAACTGAAGATGATTCAATCGTTTCTTTCCCTGAAGCAGCAGCACGAGGACTTTGCAGAGTTGTTGCATCAGAAGCTACAGTCATTAAATTCAGGATGGAGTTTTTAAGAATGTCGCAGTCTAAACCCGTACAGTAGGAATGAAGAACATCATGTATTAAAGATTAAGTTACTCCTGTACATCAGCGTGCGGTGTGTATTTGTATCCGGCTGTTTATGTTCAGGGTTTGTGTGTCTAACTTTAGACGGAGTCGCTCTGTTGACCCACTGGCACAGTGACTGTGACTGTGGCTGTAAAATGTTAAAAGCATTCAGGGGCTTTACAAACAGGGGAGCCAATTCAATAACAGGAAGTGAATCACGCTTTCCAGAGGCCGAAGAAACAACAATAGAGTTAACAGACGGCATCACAAGATCTCCTTCATTTTCTCTCCAAGGATCATACGCCTCCATCTTAATTCTGACCCCGCAGCAAAATCATTTATTTGTTCTTTTTGACAAACTAATTAAGCATTATTTAAAACTTATTAAACCCTTTGGTATGCTCTTAAATTTGATGCTGAATTCTAAACAAAAGTCTGATTTAAAAAACGTTTAATTCCAGATCCAAGTGTTAAAAAGACGACAAAAAACGGTTGAATTTAAACTGAAACTCGAAGCCTTCCTTCTGTCTCAATGAAGACCTTCTTGTTCAGACATGACGAGGTGAAAATGTAAATTCACTTCTCTGTGACGCACCTGCTCAAACATGTTTAGTTCCTGAGAAAAGTGAGTTTTAAATTAACTGTCAATCTCACAAGAATATTCTCTACCGACTGGATTAAAAATATTCAGATTTGATTGAGTATCATGAAATCCGGTGTTTAATAGTCAGAAGTCAGAAACTGGAGAGAGAGAGAGGGGGGGGGGACGACATGCAGGAGAGGAGCCACAGGTCAGACTCGAACCCGGGCCGTCTGCTCTTGAGGTCACACCAACTGCCAAGCCATGAGCATTGGATGCTTTTTTTTTTTTTTTGGGGCGTTTTGTGCCTTTATTGTAGAGATAGGACAGTGGATAGAGTCAGAGATCAGGTAGAGGGAGAGAGAGTGGGGAATGAAAGGAGGGAAAGGAGCCACAGGTCGGATTTGAACCTGGGCTGCCCACTTAGAAGACCACTAACCACTGTGCTACCAGCGCCCCCACATTGGATGCTTTTAAGAGGATGTTAAATGACACATCTGGCTGTAGATGTTCTCCCTGATGTGTTTGATCTTGACAAACTTTGCTGTTTAGATTTGTTAAATTTGTCTTTTAATTTCTTATAATAATAATAAAAATGTATTTTTTTGGGGATTTCCATGTGTGGCCGCTCGTTGTTTGTGTGAAACTCTGCAAATTGTGCTGCTGCCCGTCTCGGCCAGGACACTCATGAAGGAGATATTTTTAATCTCAACAAGTTTGTTTCCTGGTTAAATAAAGATTAAAACACATTTCCTCTGTAGGGACACAATCCAAAAGTAATTTTCTGCGCAGATGGCTTTCTAATCCACGATTACTTTGTAGAAAAATCTAATCTTTTTGAATTTCTCTGCGTTACTTCCTTACCTTGCTGCACTCGATCTGGTCCTCTTCCTTCCACAGGTCCTGTTCGTAGTAGTACAGCCCGTCGTTGATGGCTTTGGCCAGGTCGGTTGTGAGCTTGGCTCGGGACTCGTGGTTTCCCGTCCGGTCACCGCTGGGGTGCTTACGGATGTAAGGGGGCGTCTGGGTGACGATCAGGATCTTGTTGACGTCCTGGTCGTCCATCTCGTAGTCCGAGTCGTCCTCGTCCGACCAGTCGGTGAACTTGTTCTTCCTTGGCGCCAGCTGCTCCATTTCTTCGTCGAACAAGAAGTCCAGCTCCTCCTGGTCGGGCTCGGCCTTAGTGGGGGTCTGGTGGCTGTGTGGAGACGCCTCAGACCGCTCCTGGAGGACACAATCAACGAGGAACAATTTGTCAAAGGAACACAGAAAAGATCGATTAAACTTTCAGGATGGATCGATAAAATAAAGAATCAAAAAATGTGAGAGTTGGATGAGAAAAGTCGGAGTTCAGACAGTTAATAAAAGATGAGAGAAGAAATCAAGTGAGAGCAGAAAGTACTCAACTGCAGAGAGGAGGAGGTCGGGACGGAGCGGTGAGGGGGGAGGAGAGGTGACTACACACACATCGTCAGTATCGTGCTGTCGGCAGAAAGGTGGAAGGAGAGACGAACAGGCGGGAAAAGAAAAAGTGAACACAGAAGACGATGGAGGAAATGGAGACAAAGAATAGAAAGAGGATGAATGAAAGGCATGAAGAGGGAAATTCCTTTTTTTTTTGGTACCTTTGCTTTTCCGGAGGGTTGTCGATGGCGTTTCTCCACCTGGATCCAGGCGTCGGGGTCGGGTTGGGGGGCGTCTTTGGAGGCGTCTGTGCTCGGGAGCGACTCCTGGCTGGAGGAGCCGGGGTCGGTGGAGTCCTCGGGCTCAGCAGAGTCAGGAGGAGTCTTCTCCACGGGCGAGGAAGCTGAAAGGCCGAACGCGTCACACTCAAGACAAACTTCAACACTGCTCAATCAATCTGCTCTCATTCAGCCACAGAGGTGAAGCTGCAACCCTGCATCTGACCCTTCAACTTAATCGACCGTTTTCATTAACTGAAGACATGATCGTGTGTTTATTTGTAATATTTGTGTGTCTGTTTCATTTTCTTCTTCACGCTCTGTTAAAACTGTGTAAAGCATAGATAGAGCCATTTTTTACTGACTCTCTTTAAATAAACTTTCCTCTAAATAAAAGGCTAAATGATCTCCTGTAACAGCTGGTAATTATAATTTTATTACATGCTTCAATGTTTTTGTTTAGGGCTATTTTTTAGCGGTAGATGAATCCACATTTAGTGCGCTACTTAGTTTTTGTGTTTAAGCTAATTGTTCTGTTTTATCTTCTCATGACAGTAAAAAAATAAAAACAAAAGAAGTCTCCATTAATTTTAACTTTTGTCTGAGAAAAAAAACAAAAAACGAAGCGGTTAAATACTGACCAGAGTTTGTGGAGCTGAGGGACTGACGAGGAACGAACTCGGGGCAGTTGATGAGTTGTGAGAAGTCGGTCCGAGGGGAGCCGACGATGGCCGGGGTGGGGATCGGCCAGCGCTCGGGGTCGGATTTACAGCGGATCTTGTCGTCCACCAGCTCCACCTCTTTGCTGCTCTTCAGAGCCTGGAGGAGGAGGAGGAAGTTATTAAAGACAGGACTTGTGCACATGCTTTAAAGGAGAGATGTAAGTGTGAGGGGGGGGGGGGGGATGCTTTACAGGGGGCGCTCCTGAGCTGTTGGGGGTTACTTACTCAAGGTCACTTCTGCAGCAACCAGGAAGTGGCCTGGCACCTCTCCAGCTACCCGATCAACTCCCATACTTTGGTCTGTAATGGCTACCCTGCAGTTCCCAACCCAAGTCCCTACAGACTGAGATACTGCGGCCCCAAATAGATAAAATCTAGCAAACTCTGTTTCCAAAACCAATAAAAGCAATAAACCATATTTTTTTTCTTACAAACCGTCTTCTCAGCATATTATTTTTCTTAATAGGATTGGAAGTTGGAAGCAGATACTCCGCTAAAGCTGCCAGTTATCCTCAGATCTTCTGAAAATCTGAGTGAGGAGCCTCGTATCAGCTGCATCTCTGATCTAATCTGAGGTTTTGATTTTTTTTACCTCGACGATGAGGGCGATGTCGGTGGTCAGAGCCTGCACTCTGTGGAAGCTGGCAATCAGGGAGATGGGGAGGAAGCCCTGCGTGTCCATTTTTCTCCTCAGGAAGAAGTCTCGCTCCAGGTTGTGGAGGCTGAAGTAGTACTCACTGGAGGAGGAACAAAGTGATCGATCAGTGCATCAACATCTTATAATGTTTTCATTTACGCCGGCTGCTGGTGTGCACACTCTCTGTTCCTTATTGTGTTTCAACATGGACCTGGAGAAAGTGTGTCATTTTAAAAGAGCCCGACAGATTCATCTGCAAGACCGGACCGATATCGGCTTATTTTATCCCAGATGTGTGCTGATGTACTGTAACTACATTTATTCACCAGTCATAAAGCATAAATAAAAACCTGCTTCCTGAAGTTTATAAAGCTTCTTTACTCTCCTCAATAGATGAAGACTGACTGGGGCACCAAATACCAAATCTGCAGGAGGAAAAGCTCTCCGTCCCCACTTGTCACACCACTTAAAAGTCACCACACCACAAAAAAAAACAACACACACTCATGGACGCACAGCCTACACACACACACGTCTGTACATGGAGCTCAGCCTGCAGGCGGTGTGGAGTCGGCGCTTCATGTGGAGTAACGCCGGCTGAGTGAGCAGCCTGAATAACGCTGAGGGAGACGAGAGAGGAGAAGACAAGAATGCCCCCTCCTCCTCCTCCTCTTCTCTCTCACCCCTCCCCCATGAAACACTTTCTTTTTCTTTCTTTTCTTTTTTTTTTTTTTTACATTTCCTCGCTCAGGCCTGCACATAATAATTCATCCTCTGTCCCCTCCAAGGCACTCAGGCTATATTTAGGAGTCCACCTCACCAATCCACTATTCTGAGTCTGCTGCTGCAATGAGGCCAAAGCTGTCAGCGAGACGCAGAGCGAACGCTGCCCCCTGCAGGACACACACTAAATAAACCCCAGGGGAGCTTCACTGTCCACACTGCACATGCTCTGTTCACTCTTCACACCTGTAATCTGCACAGTTACAACCTTCACCTGTTTGACTTTAAGCTGGTGGTTAAAACATAACTTTGGATTTTTCCCCCCCCCCACCTTGACCTTTTCAGACGCTTTATGTAAGAGTTAGTCAGGTCGAGGTTTCACTTTTGGTCAATTATTATAAAGGTAGTAACTAAAAAGTGGCTTTAAGAGGATTGTGTTTGACGCTATTAAAGTCACTTTTGTTAAATTAATCTTAACAGATCAATTTAGGGGATTTGAGGAGAGAGATTGGAGGCGATTACAGTTTGAAAAACGTTTGTAAAGTTTGTTTTAATGCTCCTGTTTTTGTTTACTTTTAAGCCCTCTGATGACTTTGTTGCTGCAATGAAGTTTATAAAGTCCATCTTATAATATTTGACATCTTCAGCCTGCACATATATTCAAATAACTTTCCTAAGTTCCTAAAATATGTGTAAACTAACCTCACCCGACATGCAAACATCTTCAATGCTCCACTCTCGATTCTGTTTTTCCACCGTGATGTACGAACCGTAAAATCCAAAACATACAGATGTTTTCCAGACTAATCGGTGATACCTGACTTTTTTTTTTAGAGGGATACTAAAGTGTTAAGTTGCCCAGAGGAGACGTTTCTAAAATCCTTTTCTTTTCCTCTTCATGGTCATAAACGAAAATGTACCATGACGTAAATTTGAAAGATTATGGTTCAAACTTCTCAAAATGATGGACAACTATAAATACAGAAATTCTAGTTAATCGCTTAATTTAAAAGTTGATCGTTATAAGTCAAATTTGGAACCGCTTGTTGTGAAAATACATTATTTTGAATTAAGCTAATTTTTCTCAGGTTTTTATTTTGAGTTTTTGTACTGTTGCAAATGGTACTTTATTTCCTGTTTTGATACACAGCCTGCTTTTATTTTGAAATGAAAGAAGGAACTTCCAGTAGATCAAAGGTTACAAAATTAACCAATCTACAGAAAAAGGAACTCGCTGTAGATCAAAAACGACATGAAAAAAAACTACAGTAAAATGTTCTTCTACCGCCAGACGTGTTCTCTTTTCAACATTTATTCTCATCTGTCTTTTATTTTATGTTTTGTCTTGTCCTTTACCCGACTCTGAGTCCACATTAAAGTTTGAATTCAGAAATAAATCACTCACATTTGTCGTTTGATGTACTCCTTCAGAAGCTTTTCATCCACTGTGTACATCTGGACCTTGCTGCCGTCGTCGTAGTAATACACCATGTTGCTGCCGAACTCTGAGGGGCCCTGAACGCCGCCGTCTGACGACTGAGAGTCCCGGAAGCTCTGAGAGTATTCATAACGGCCTGGAAGGAAAAAAACAGTCAACAGAAAACATGAGAAATGTCGACAAACAGCAAGATGATTTTTTTAATGAATTAAGGACAAGTACTATAAAAGTGGATGTTCATTCAGAGGGTGGTATTGAAGTGAAAAACCATACCGCGCCCACGACCTCTCCCGCGCCCACGACCTTTCCCCCGGCCTCGTATTCCTCCTCGAACGCTCCCGCTCTCACTCCGGACGCTGCCGGTATCGTCTCCAAAGTCCCGCGGCTCTCTTCTCCAACCTGTTGGCAAGAGCAGAAAAAATAAAAAAGTACATCATCAAGCTGTCTCATTTAATAAAAGTAAGGAGCATTACTCATCTCTCAGATTATTATTTGGGCCATAAAATGTCAGGAATTGAAAAAAAAAAATGAAAAAAAGGAGGAGGAGGAGGTCACAGATTAAGATTTAAGTCTTTCTGCCTGAAAGTTGTGATTCCTGCTGCGTCTCTGAAGCCCTGAGATTAAGTAGCCTCCCATTTTAAATCCTTCACATTTTGATTAACCACTCCTGCAATGGAGGAAATGTTACCGGGTACAAAAAGTATTTTGAGCTCCTGCTGGCTGAGGCGGAGTGATACATCTTGTGAAAAGTCCCAGAGATGTTCTCCTTTATCGTCACTCATGGACTGCCTCCTGTCCAATCAGAGTGCTTGGTGGTCTGTTGTGTAATATATTAAATAAAGCCTTGCCATGCATTCATTCTGTATTGTGCATTCTCATGTTGGAAAAGAAAAAGCTTGCAGGGAGACGGACTGTAGCAGAGAGCAAACAAGCCGAGGAGTTCAAACAGTGAAGCAAACGCAGCGGGGAAAGAAAGGAGACTAAAAAGTGTGAACAAAGAACTTACTCCTGCTGCTGCTGCTATCATGCGCCCTGTTATTATGGAGTGTGTGATTGGGCGACGTGGGGTCAGGCGAGTCGCTGGTGGGATCTGTGTCCGAGCGCGCCGGCCCCCCGCCGGGCGTCTTGTCACCGTCGTCCCGGGACGCTTCCTCCAGCGGCAGAGAAACCCACTTACGTTTGTTACCTATCGATGATTACAACACCGGAAAACAGAGCGTGAAGAGTTTTGTTCCAAAAAAATAAATAAAACAAAAACGAATTAACTTTAGGTTTTAACAAAGTAGAATGTCGACTGAAATTCAGCAAAATTGTGTCTAAAAATCTTTTCCCTGACTTTCAAAGTGTCGCTGATAATTAAGGACTTAAGAGGTTTTAAACAAAACCTCCATGAGCTGTAACGTGATGGCGCTACACGTGCTACAAAAAAAGAGAGACAGGTAATTCAACACCTTCAAAAAGATAAATATTCAACCCCCAACCTCAGAAACATGTCGTTTCAAGGTGTGGCTCATGAGCCCGACCCGTCGACAATCAATCTCGCTTTTTTTGGGGGGCTGAAAAGAACGAGAACGAGAAACAATCTGGCTGAGTCACGACATGTTTCCGACTTGACGTTGACAGAATGTTCCTTGAAATATGAAACCAAGTGAGCATCGATGATAAATCTCACAGATGCCTCTTGAATCGGTCTGGATCCCTAAATGTCTTGGTCTTGACTCGCTCTGGATCCCTAAATGTCTTGGTCTTGACTCGGTCTGGATCCCTAAATGTCTTGGTCTTGAATCGGTCTGGATCCCTAAATGTCTTGGTCTTGACTCGGTCTGGATCCCTAAATGTCTTGGTCTTGACTCGGTCTGGATCCCTAAATGTCTTGGTCTTGAATCGGTCTGGATCCCTAAATGTCTTGGTCTTGACTCGGTCTGGATCCCTAAATGTCTTGGTCTTGACTCGGTCTGGATCCCTAAATGTCTTGGTCTTGACTCGGTCTGGATCCCTAAATGTCTTGGTCTTGACTCGGTCTGGATCCCTAAATGTCTTGGTCTTGAATCGGTCTGGATCCCTAAATGTCTCGGTCTTGAATCGGTCTCGGTTCACTCTGGTCTCGGTTATTGTGGTCTTGACTCCAACACTAGTTGTCATTATACCTAATTTTAAATATTTATATCGATACCACAGCGGCAAAAATAAGCGCCCTTGCCACCCGAAGCGCCTGATACTGGATAATTTCTTGTTTTTGAATACCAAGAATAGCGAGCAAACTCCTGCACGCCGTCTAAATTACACAAATATGTTGGCAACGTTTCAGTCTGCGTGTTTGTGTCATTTAGACAGTGCTCTCTTTCTTTCGCTCTCGGCAGCTTTTGGATAAAATATGTCTGAAGATCTGAAGTTTGACCGTCAATGTTTACATTTCACTGCATTCACACTGTTCATTATTCAAACAGGTTTTAAATTCACGCTTTTAAATCGTTTTAAATCTTCATTTATTAAAAATTGATTAAACCTAAGTTTTTTTTGTTGGGTCCTTACATTACCTCAGCCAGAGAAATCTGTTATTTTATGGTGGTAAAGGGACGTGTCTTGTCGAGGCGGATGCCGTGGCAGACAAGACATGTGTACCGTTGCCGTGGAAACACCAGATGTTACGTCAGCTGCCGTGCTGTTGCGATAAAAACTACACATTACGATACATTAACTCGTCTGTAAACATATTCTCTTCCTCAGGCCAGTTTCGCCCGGTCGTCATGACTACAGTCAACCTTGCCAGCCATGGCGTCATTTTTTTTTTGTTATTGCTTTGATTGAGATCCTTTTGGCGGCGGAGTTTACACTCTGAGCGTGTAAGGGGAAACTTTAGCCGGCGATCTCGACGGATTAGGAACAAAACTCTTCATTTCATCTCCACTTTAGACTCTCAGAGTTCATCAAGTATTGTGTCTTTTTACTCTCCTCCAGGAGTCTGCGCCTGCTACTTCTCGTTTAAATAAAGGTAAAGATCAGCATGAATCAGGAGAAGAGCATGCACCATCTACACCAAGCAGCAATCAAACACTACGATCATTAACATGCTACCTCTGTCCGATTACATTTCTTAATTTGGTTAAAAGTAGCAAATAACTAGAAAAGTCATTAAGATGAATGTTGTTGTCCCTGGTTTCCATGACGACATGTGTGCATCAATCAAACCATTTAGTGTTTCTTAACATGCTTAAAAGACAAACTCACCCTCTCCTCCCCTCTTCTTCAGCGCGGCGCTCTTGGCGTCCTGTCCCGTCTTGGACTCTCCGTCTTTGGGCAGCTCTCCCAGCGGGTCCGTCTGAGCCTCCTGGTTCTCTTTGCTCTCGCCGCCGTCGTGGCTGCTCTCGGACTTCCTGTCGGGTCGCTCCCTCCTCTTCTCCTTCTCTCTGCGTGAGGAAGGGGGCTTCTTCTCGTTGTTGTTGAGGACATTTTGTTGCTGCTGAAAAAAAACGGAGACACCGGTTTCAGGTCGTACTTGCGGAGGTCGATGACTCATGGCCTTTTTTATTCTCACACATTTCTCTTTGTGAATTTGGTTGCATTTGGCTGTTGCACCTTTTTTTCCTGAGTTTGGGTTGGAATTTGAGTCGGGGGAATAAACTCTCGCTATGAGACAAATTAAATCATGTCTCATGTACGGAGGCTTTAGACCTCCAAGCTGGACGACCCGGTTTAAGTCCGACCTGTCCCTCCTTTAACTGTGTAACTCTAACTAGAGGATTTACACCATCACTGTGTCGAGGTAGTCATATTTCTAGTTTTCTCCGCTTCTTTTTGCGGCGCCATTTACTTTAAATTCAGGTGACACAAATACCGTAACGTATCGAGATTTCTGCACAAAAGATTAAAAAATGTTGATTTACAGAAAGAAAGAGTTGATCAACAGACTCTTTAAAGGTTAAATTAATTCATTTTTTACATATTTTTTATAAATGTATGAAGATTTTCTGCAAATACTTTTGATTTTTTAAGTTTAGCCCTTTTATGACTTTATTTAGAGATATGAAAGTGGAAAAAGCCAAAAATCAGGGCGAGAGAAAGAGGGGAATGACATGCGGGAAAGGAGCCACAGGTCGGATACAAACCTGGGTCCCCCGCTTGGAGGACCAAAGCCTCCGTACATAGGAAGCACGCACTAACCACTAGGCTACCTGCACCCTGCTTCAAATACTCTAAATAATATAAACAATAAATCTGAATTCATTTGTAAATTAAGTTTGAAATTTGGACAGTTGACACACACACACACACACACACACACACACACACACACACACACACACACACACACACACACACACACACACACACACACACACACACACACACACACACACACACACACACACACACACACACACACACACACACACACACACACAGTACCTCTTTGGCCAGTTCCCCAGGTGTGGGCCAGTTTGTGATATCACTGAAGTCACTCGACTGTAAAGTTAAAAAAATGAAGACGTTTACATCAAATATCGTCAATTCAACATTTCACAAACAAAGGATCAATTCATTTGTATGAAACTTTTTATACAAAAATGCAGCAACATTAACATGCTGATCCTCCAAACACCTCAAGGTAAAAAAAAAATGGACTGATGGATGAAGGAAACACGAGGTGATCCCTGTCGCCTGCTCTTTCATGGTTATTTCATCATTAATGTGGGTCAGGTGGATTCTGACTCCTGGTAGAGACCAGCGGGGGAGGAAAAGGAGGTCAGTGCTCCGGCTCTGTGAGGAAACTGCAAACAACGTCGATAAACAGGCCCCGGTGCTTTCCACTAAGGTGAAAGTTGTAAATTTGGACAGCCTGATATGAGCTCAAGGCTACACAGAAAAAAAGGTTAAAGTTACTCTACAAGCTGCAGAGCAGATATTTTAAAGTCTGTGGCGGGCGTGTCACCGTATATAAATGTTTATTTGTGGATTCCTGAGTGAAGGAACAAAAGTTTATTCATCCTTCCAGGTACTCTGGAGTTTAAATAACGTGCATTAACGGCTGTTTTGTCCCTTTATCCTTTAAATGGTCAGAACAAAAATAATTACAAGAAATGTTTTCTTCAGCTGGGGCGGCTGTGGATGTCAACAGTAAGGTCGGGGGTTCGATCCCCAGCTCCTGCAGCTTCATGTCTGCTGTGACCTTGGGCATAACACTCAACCCCAAGTTGCTCCCACTGCTTCGTCAGCGGTGTATGAATGTGATTAGTTACTCCTGATGGTCTCTTCACACAGCAGCCTCTACCATCAGTGTGTGAATGTGTAGGTGTGACCTGCGGTGTAAAAGAGCTTTGAGTAGTCAGAAGACTAGAAACGTTCTATACAAGCTCAAGTCCATTTATCAATTTGTGATGTGCAAAAGAAACTTGTGGCGGCAGATATCTGATCTTCATCCTTATTAATACTTTTTATTATTTGGTGGAAATATGAGACAACAATAAAAAATTTTAATGCCCCACGTAATGCTGGGAAAACAAAAAGAGTTTCTCCTCCAATCAAACTTAATTTTTCATTAATTACAGATTAATTCATTCTAATTACAGATTTTTTTCCTCAACTGTTTAAAGGTTCTTATTTAAATGTCACATATTTTTATCCCTGTACGGGTTATGTACATTTCTTGTTATAAGTCTATTTTTTTAATTGCTCAGTTTAAGTTTGATTCATCTAGGGGTATTCTTTAAATCTTTTTTCAGGTTAATATATATGTGTGGGAGGGGGCGTCAGTTTTGTGGTTAATTTGTAACAAATGTTTCATGTAATGTACGTCTTTATAACCTGCTACTGGATGCTTTGAATTTCCCTCGAGATCAATAAAGTATCTAGCTATCTCTCTCTCTATCTATCTATCTTCAAGCTTCTCGCCATAACCTACATTTTCTGTTTCTTGACGTTACATGTTCATACATTTAATTACCTTCCCTTATTGTCATTTTACCAAGCCGAGCTTGAACGCATCATAATGTCACCTGGTTTAGTTAGCTAACTTCAGTACATCACTATTTTTAACTAACGGGACTTGTGACAAAGTTTGATGTTACGGCGGCTGCTCTGAGGGGAGGACGAGGACGACCGACCTGCAGCGGACAATATTAAGTGTCTGCATGCTTCTCGCAGCAGCCGTCAGCCGGAGTGAGTAGTGCTAATGATTTCACTCACGGGGTCAGTACAGGTGAAGCACCCGAGGTATGAGTTACACGCTGCATTGCCAAATTATGCCAACTAACCGTTTACTTGACATCAGGCTGGTGAGCAGAAAACAAACCGGTCCTCAATTAAACCAGAATCTTCTCTCAGGATTCAGAAATCTCACTCATGTTCAGGGAAACTTTTAAAACAAATGAGCTCCTGTGTGGTTTACATTTAGATCAGCTGGAGTTAAAAACACCCCCGCGGAGCTCTTCAGTAAACAAAGTCTATGTTGACATTCAGAGTTTTAGGCTTTCTGTGGAGCCCCGAGCTATAACAACTTCCTTTCTCATGAAAAAAATCTGCAACAATGTTTTTAAGAGCATTTTAAATTGAGTGATGTATATATTTATCTTTACTGGTAGAAAGCACACTTCTTCTTCTCTGGCTTTGCTGACTCATTGCTGGTTTTGGCACTGCGGCCCTCGTGTACTCGAGCAACACTAAAGTTCAAGAACTCCACAATGTAGCTTTAACAACATAACTTACAAAATGTCAAAATAAACCGGTCGTACCAAAAGCGAGAAACTTACAGTAGATCTTCTGAATCCTTTTCAGGAGTTCATATGTGAATATGTGAATATGCTAATTTGTTTGTTTGTGCTGCTGTAGATATATCAATAAAATATGTATTTAAAAAGGTGCAACTTATAAGAACATAAACTGTTGAATTATTCTGCCACAGAGCCGAAACTCTGACTGGGAGAGTTTATAAGAAATCACTTTTTTTTTGTTCTTTCATAATGTTTGGTACCTTTTCTGTCAGTCATTTTTGACACCAGCAGTGGAAAAACTGGTTGGGAAAAAAAGGCAAACAAAACAGCCCGTCGGCAGCTCAAACCTGCAAACGTTTGACTTGTGGCAGATGTTAATTTCTCATCCTGCATGTCAATACCTGGCAGGAGTTACAGTACACTAACGTGTCACCCATGTGACAACTCTACATTTCAAAGCGCCAACATGTGAGTTTATTAAAAGGTGATCAGAACATCAGCTGTGATGTAAAGGAATAGAAAAAAGTGGCTGATTTTAAGTGTTGGTTTGAGATTCTTTGTCAGGATGTATTGAGGACATGAAAGCGGTTATCTACACAGTTGGACATGTCATGATTGGGACATTTTTAGAGGACTCACTGAGAAACTTTGGAGGGGTTTTTAAAAAGTGAACAAAAACTTAACCTAGACCAAAAAAAAAAAAAAGGAGAGACAGTTACCTTGCTGGATTTTCTCGTTCTGGGCTTGCTGGCACGGACGACTTTCAGGGCGTTTTGTTGATCTGCAGACACATAATCAATAAGTGAAACAGACATCATCGAATGTGAGAGAACAGGCAGAATTTAAAGACCACCATCGAGCAGGTTGCTGTGAAGAAGCTGTTACTCGTGTGTGCTCTGCTCATTGGGAATTTCTGTCAGTACAGGATGAATAAATACCCCCCCTCTCCTCTCTCTCTCTACCCCAGCTGAACTAGTTGAGGGTGTTTTGTGTGCGGCCAGAGGCAGTATGCATGTGTGTCTCTGCAGGCGGCTGCAGGCTGGGAGTGGCCCGCTGCAGCATGTCAGTCCCTATCGCTCGGCAGAGGATGGTCGGATTGATAAGAGACCGAGGCTTCAACTTGAATGGGTGTATGCCCCGATCGAGCCTGCAGACGTCCACCCACAGAGACGTTTGTACAGTAACTCTGTAAAATGATGCCTGCGCGCTGCCCGGGAGTCGAATGCTTCAAATATAGCTCCCCCAGCTCTGACACACATTCACAGCTCCACTCTCAGTTTAGAGTCCGAGCTGCTGCTTCGCCACAGAGCCGACTGAATTAAAAGCGATCACAACGGCGTATCAGTCAGTCTCAATAAATTCTCACATGCAAAACAAGCTGTGCTGACGGTATCAACATTTAAACTGGCAATGAAACACTCGGCTGATTAGTTAGTTAGCTGATAAGACAGATAAAAAGTTAATCAATAAAATTCTGATATCTGAATGCGACTGACTGGACGATAGTTTAATGCTGATCCTCCATAAAGTTAAAGGGCTCTTCATAATTTAAAACAAGAAACACAAAAGGATCCGGGCTTCTAGTCGTCGGGACAAACAAAAACAACAAATACTACACTTCCCACAATGCATTGCTGCAGTCCATTACAGCCACCCTGCCTAATGAACTACAAAGCACCTGAAGCTCATGTTACGAACTTTTATAGATTAAAAAAATAATAGGACAAAGTTTTGAATTCAAAGCAGAATTCCTCTGATGACATCACCAAAGGTAAAATGTTTACTTCCATTTAAAAAACGTTTTTACTTCTCTCTGCACTTTTTTATACTCATCCTTCTTGATGCGTCTCTTCAGGTGCAATCGCCCATTTTAAACCCACATAACGTCATTGCATTCATCAGACATAACTTCCTGTATTTTTTATATCGCAGACAGGAGACATGTTGCAGAGCCAGATTTTATAAAATCATTCAGCCGTAATTTACATCTGATATTGAGATTAAACAATCAATGTTTGCAACTGTAATACAAAGGTCTGAGCGATATGACCTCAAATCAATATCACAATGAATTGAACATTTTACCTCGATAACGATTAATGAACGATTATTGGGTTTTTGTTTTCCGCCTCATAGTTCACTGACGAGGTCTCTACTGTAAATATGATCAACTATTAAATCTATTAAATGTTTTCTAATGAAGGAGTGAATATCTGATTAAATATTTTGTGGTTATTTATTGAATATTTAGAACTGAAATCAAAACAACACATTTAAGTTTTAAACTTAAAACAGTAGAAAATAAATAACTTGAATTCCTTGCAAACAGCTTTCCCTCAGTGTTTACATTTGACTTCTTTTTGTTCGGTGTCGTCTTCCTTAAAGACAAAATGTGTCAAAACAACGGACATCGCTTCCATGTCGCGGATTGGACGTGTCGTCAGGTGACTGCCCTGAAAATAATCTAATAATATAAACATATTTATATTTTTATTTCATTGTACAGTGTTCCCCTTTGTTATTTTTTGTATTATATATTTGCTTTAATACAGTTTATAACTTCTGTACAGTTTATTTTAATTTACTTAGCTGTTACTACAACTTATTTATTTTTATTCATACTTTTCTACTCTTTTTTTTTCTTATAATGCTTTTCTATTTTATATATAATTTTAACTTTTTTGTAGAAGCTGACTCGGAGAAACGCACAAAAAATTCCAATGTACCTGTACTGTCCGATTCTAATCGTAAAAATCGACATTTGCAAGATTACGTCGGTTAGAGATTCTGAATGTCGGTTTTGATTAATTGCCCAGACCTAGTTATAAACTATTTTGAATATCAGCCATGGATTAAACTGATTTATCTTCAGGGGAAAACAAGAAAACACTTGAGAGGATTTTACACTATTTTTAATTTTACACACATTTTTTTTTATGTTTTAATGGATTTAACTGTTTGAATAATATTCTCATTTATAATGTCTCATGAAGCACATTACCTAAATTTCACTAAAGGAGGAAAAAAAAAAGAGCACCAAAGGAGCTAGAATTGTTTTAATTTATTATTATAATCAATTATTATAAATCTCTATTTTGAGGGTTTTTTATCCTGATGATAATTAACTGCTGCATCACTAAAACAAAATGAGATTCACACAAAATCAACAAACTCATTAGTTTGCAACCCTAACCTACTTAAAACCTTCCCACCTGTCCATCCACCTTGTTCACATACTTTCACTAGTGACAGTAGTGAGCAGGCTGGTGGGAGGACCTGCAGGCAGCCAGGCCATTGGACATGCAAAACGTGTCTCTCCAGCAGCAGCAGCTAGCCTGACTGTCTTATTAGCTTACTTTACACACAGACTGCAGCACCAATCCCCCCGATTAACACCCACATCGTGACCCCCCTTTCAGCTTTTATTCACCCACATTACCTCTTGCAACGTGTCGCTGCCACTTAAAGCAGATAAACCCTGAGAAAGAGTTAGCTGGAGGTGGCTAAAGTTAAAGGCGAAAGAAGTAGCAGTTGTCAGCAATCAACACGTGGTGCTCCGGAGCACAGAGGGGGGGATGGGGGCAAATATGCCAGCATCGACACATCTTGCACTGCTCTGACATTCAAGTTTATGCCCCTTCATTAGACTCTTAAAAACCCCCCTAAATGAGGTCTGACAGAGGAGATTAAAGTGGATAACCCTGCAGGGAGGCTGTCAAAATGCTGCAGCAGCAACGTGCTCTGCTGAGCTCTGACTTCACACATGACAATCTGTTTCCACAGGTAGAAAAGAGAATCTCACCTTTCTCGTGGGAGCTTGAGTTCATGCTGTTGATCGGCACCCTGCCCGTCGTCCTCTTCGTCCACGGGTTGACTTTCGGCGGAGGAGCTTCAACAACTTTCCTCTTCACCGTCTCCACAGCCGACTCAGCGTTGCTGCTTTGGTCGTTTTCTTTATCGTTTTCTTTGCATTTCTTGTGCACGTCTGTCGGACTCTTGGCCACGTCGTCCGCCAGCTGCTTTTCCAAACCTTTCTGCGGCTCTTTCGCCTGCTCTTTCTGCAGGTCGGACTTGTTTTGTTGGCTCTTCTTCTCCGCGGAGCTGGCCGCTGTCAAACCCGAGTCGACCTGACTAAGCTCAACCTCTGTGGACATCCTGCTAGTTTCCTAACAGCAAACAGTGTTAAATCCAGTGTGAAGTTTTAGTCCTGGCTCTCTTATCCCAGAGAAAATACGCGAAAAGCTCAGGGGGTGACCACATCCACAACTCGAGGTAAACAACTTTTTTTTTGGGCTGGACCTCGCTAGCCAGCTAGCCAAGTAGCTTCTGAAGCTAACTGTTAGCTAGCTAGCGACCATGCAGAAGTCAGCGAGCTCGAAACACTCGAAAGTGTTGTTGTTTTTATCAACACGTATTTACCTCCGAGTCTGAAGTCTGCCACCATGTGAACTGGACGCGGGTAAATAACTTCGCCTGCGAGTTTCTATAACTTTTCTTTAAAAAAAAAAAAAAAACTACTACAGCGACCTCCTCTCTGTGTCTCTCTGGTTTCAACTCCACGCTACCAGCGAGGAGCTCGCAGCTGCTCCCTGCCTGTAAACAGTGACTCTGCTGCCCCCAGCGGCCGCACGGAGGTACTGCAACACATATTTTAAATTTAGGGCAATGCGGAAAGTGGAAAGGCAAACACATTATATATATCGTTGACATAACCATTTTTTTGTTAAGGTGTTTTTTTTAAACTTGCAACCTACATTATTCTTTCTTATTTTGCTTTTTTTTTCCAAAAGTAAAACACCAATGTGACAAAACGAAAACACATACGTAAGGCATACTATAAAAACAAAAACAAACCAGTAACATCAAAACACCAGTCCAAATTCATATGTCATGGGTATGTAAACCATCCCACTTAAAAAAATAATAACACTATTCTCCCTAAGTCAGCTTCTACAAAAAAAGTTAAAATTATATATAAAATAGAAAAGCATTATAAGAAAAAAAGAGTAGAAAAGTACAAAAAAAGGTAAAAGTAAAAATAAATAAGTTGTAGTAACAGCTAAGTGATTTAAAATAAACTGTACAGAAGTTATACACTGTATTAAAGCAAATATATAATACAAAAAATAACAAAGGGGAACACTGTACAATGAAATGAAAATATAAATATGTTTTCTATAAATAAGCAACAACAAATAAACAAACAAACAAACACACAAGGCAAAACAAAAACCCTACTGCCCATGGTACGACGCCCGGTTCCACAACTGGGACCGATAACTTGAGATTAAGTTCAAGTAGATACAGTATGAAGCAAGGAAGTAAAAAATCATGTTAGATAAACAGTCAAATTAAAAAATGTCTTAGACATAATACATGATTCATTCATACATAAATCATTGTGAAATCATATTTACAAATACAAGAAATACTAGCAATAAAAAAGTAACTGATAGTCGACTGTTTACAAAACATAGCAACGACAATGACATCAAAATAAATAAGTATATATACATGAAAATGTGCACCTTCTTTACACCTTCTTTTACACCATGTTTGTTTTAAGTGCAATAAAATCAAAATACATGTATGCTTTGTAAAATCATAAGTTGAAGTGGCATTTTCCATAGATACAAGACTTTAAAGCAAAATCCAACTTGATTTTTTAAACTTTTAAATTTAAAAAATGTCCATGCTGCTTTCCAGTAGTTTTGAATCCCAGAAAACACGCTGATGATGATTTGCTCTCGCTGCCCCAAACCCTCTCCAGCAGGCTCTCTGACCTGCACGCTTTAGGGCCGGTGATATAAAACAAATGTTTGGAAAAAAAGAAATGTTGAACAAAGTGACTTTTCTGTTGACGTTACAAAGTTACCCTCACTTTCCCATTTCTTCATTTTGGGAACAACATTTTCATTGATAAAGACTGGAAACTGGCATGTATAAATTCAACATCTCCAACCAGGTTAAAGAATTACAAGTCAACATTTTTCACAACATAAATCAGACTAATCTAAAACTCTCCAAACTCTTAGATATAGACAGCAAATGTATTTTCTGCAACTGTACCATTGTGCACATTTTATAACCTTTTGAACTGTCTTCGCATAATTTAAAGTTTAATTATGTTGTAATGACTGATTATTGGTCGATATTCTGTTAAATACAGAGGTGTTTAAATATATATGTAATGTCCGTTTACCTCTTCTAGGCAGCTCACCATCCCTATCGATCTGTTTTTAAAAGATTTATTTTTGAGCTTTTTGCCTTTATTTGATAGGACAGTGGATAGGGAAGGAAATCAGGAGAGAGCGGGGAATGACATGTGGTAAAGGAGCCACAGGTCGGATTTGAACCTGGGCCGCCCTGTTGGAGGACTATGGCCTCTGTTCATGGGGCACGACCTAACCGCTAGACCATCTGCGCCCCTATAAGAGAAATGTGCTAGATAAATTAAGTTCTCATTCAGGTATAACTGTGTCTGTTTTAATCTTCACCTTTTTTTATTTTCTTTGTGTTATGACTGATTTATAAACTAATATTACTAATGTTAGACTCCTCAGGTTTCTTACCTCATCATGTAAGGTGGGGCGGCTGTGGCTCAGTTGGTAGAGTCGGTCGTCTCTTAACAGGGAGGTCGGGGGTTCGATCCCCAGCCCCTGCAGCCACATGCCTGTTGTGTCTTTGAGAAAATCAGTTAACCCCATGTTGCTCCCTCTGCTTCATCAGCAGCGTATGAATGGATTAGTTTTACACAGCAAACCTCGTCCATCAGTGTGTGAATGTGTGGGTGTGACCTGCCGTGTAAAAGTCAAGTACCTTCTTCTCTCATTCCTTCTGAAAGTTTTATTTTTTATGTGTTGGACGATTGTAAGTCTTTTTCTGCAAAAAAATAAAATCAGAAGAAGAACAGAACTTTACTCGTCAACAATGTGGAAAATTGTCTTCGGCTTCTCAAGAAGAAAAAACCTGATGACTAACAAGACAACATTTCAGCACAGCGTGTCAGAGTGAAGTTAATAGTTGCTAAACCAGATTGTTCACTGAGCGATCAATCTAAACACCTTCAATTCCAAACTGGAGAGTTTGTAAATCAGACCAAAGAATATTCAAATAAGATCATCAGGATGCTGATATCTCCCCATGCAGACAGAGTCACAATGGAACGTTAATACAGGACAAAATCAGAGGTTAATAACCAGCAGGGCTGACATATAGAGGCATGATCAAATACAGGTTAGAGAGGATTTATAACAAGAAACTTCACACACGTTTTGGGGATATGAGACTTTTTTAAACTGGTTGAAGAGGAGGAGAATGTGTGACCTTTAAGTGTGTGAACAAGGATCTTTGGCATTGATAAACAACACATTTAATTCAGGCATTCTGTACATATGTCCTCAGTTTTATATTTAGAGTTTGTGAGGTGTTCATGTTTTCGGCTCCAGAGGAAATCCTCCGCAGGTTAAACTACAGCTCATGAAACACAGCGAGCAGAGAAATCAGAGTCAGCACAGAGAAAGGTCTCAGAGTCGGTGCAGACGAGTCCACTCCAGGTCTGGTGTAGATGTACGGATGCTCCTGGAGAAGATTTGTGATGGAGATATTATTATGAATTTTAATTATCAACACACAAAAGTGAAAATCGACAACATGTCGGGTCACGTCGTACCTTTGGCGGGCAGATGAGTTCCACTGGATCTGAAAATGTCTTTATTTTGTCTTTCTCTCCAACAGGCTGGAACTGAGGAACAAATGTGAAGGTCAGCGTCAATGACAAATAATCTGTTAAACTTCTGCAGACTTTTCTGCCCTTCAAGATGAAATGTGACTGCATTCTTTAAATACATCACACTGAATATTACCTCACCTTTTTGGTAAAAGTATGTAAGAAATATTAACACATCAGTCCTGGCAATAAAGTCGCCAAACATGTTTAAGTAGTTCTCAAATATTTAATTTAGCCACGACTATTTAGATGGCCGGTTATTTTTGTTTGAGTATTTTTTTGAAGAGAAAAGTAGTAAAATAATTGGATTCCAGGTCATAAATAATCTTTAGATTATCGTTTGGCTGCTTGTCAGTGAAGTCAAAAAGGCCATTAAAACTGCTTAAAAATATATTTTTTTGTGATGACATTTAAAGATTACGGACACACTGATGGACATGTTTTACTCATAGACTGTATTAATGAATGGACGCTGAGCGACGTCACCCGTCTGTTCATGCAGGGGGCTTTGGAGTCTCATCGATGGCCGTTGCCATGCTGGAAGTCACCCTAGCAACAGGCTGAGAGCTGGAGCTGAGGTGGGTTTTAAGCCTCTTGACAAACCGTTACACCCGCCTGTCAATCATGTCAGCTACACGCTGTATTGTCAAAAACTCTTATCACTCATAAAATCAAAACGGATGCGTTCTCTAAAAATTCACCCCCCGTACGGTGAGTACTGATCGAGACATGAGCTGGTCAGACGTATTTCATTTTTTGAACCAGGCTGTAAACATGTTAATCTCTGCTGTAAAAACAGGCTTTTTTGAATGGGTGTGTATGTGACTTCCTGTGCTTCTGCAGCACAGCCTCTAGTGGACACTCGAGGAACTGCAGGACTATGAACTTCTGTATCAGTGTCATTATTCAACACCAGAGGTTACTGTTTGGTTTTACTATATTCCACAAACTTAACTCATCCAAAAAAAATAAAAAAATTGTCCAAATATTAATTGTGTCTTAAAAGATTAAAATGTTTGAGTCCTAGTCAGCAGTTTTCTGTAATGCAGACATTATAGACACAGAGTCGTACCCTTTCTAACTAGTTTAAATCAGTTTTAAGTTCTCTAAACATAATGAGTACACCTGGAACACTTCACCATGTTGTTCCACAGTCCCTTTGCTAACTCTTCATGTCCTTTAACAGTGAAGTGGAAACAATCTGCAGTGAAGAAGCTCAAGTCAATGCTCCCGTCCTGCAGAGTAAATAAAGACACACAGAGAACACAAAAAAAATAAAAAGATAAGTAATGTTTATGATAAGTAACGTGTGTGTGAGAAAGACTTACAGGAAGTCTCGGTGGTTCTGAGTTTTCTAAATAAGGCTGCAGAACGACAGCAAAGTCCTTTTTGAAGAAGCGGTCGCTGTGCAGAAGTTTCTCCAGTCTCCTCTGTTAGAGACAGAAATGAAAATGATGTTATTACAGGATAAAGATACAAAAGGATACAATGGTGGTTTAGGGACCTAGCGGTAAGTGTGCACGCCCCCTGTACGGAGGCTGTAGGCCCCCGGTTCAAGTCCGACCTGTGGCTCCTTTCCAGCATGACTCTAACGACTGTCCTGTCTCTAAAGAAAGACATAAAAAGCCCCAAAATAAACACATTTGGTCACACTGGAAAACTTGAATTGTAGTTTTTTTTTTTTTATGTTTACCAACTGAAATGAGGCATTCAGATAAAACAATCAGCTGTTTTCTTGTTGTCGAAGAGATTAAACGCTGATCACCTCAGTTTGAGGAGTAAATGGCATTTCAGAATTAGCCGGGCTTTTGAGGACAGTCTGATGGAGCCTCGTGTAATCCTTTTTGATAAAAACACAAACAGAGACACACACACTCACAGAGATAAAGACACACACACAGAGACACACTCACAGAGATAAAGACACACACACAGAGACACACTCACAGAGACACACAAGCACACACCTGGAACTTGTAGTTAATCTCCACCAGCTCCTTCAGCTCAGTCGAGTTCTCTTCAGGTCGGACGAGACAAGAGCAGAAACTCCTGTGAGCAGATCATCAGATCATCAGATCATCAGATCATCAGATCATCAGATCATCAGATCATCAGGTTCTGAGGACTTCAAGACATGACAACAAAAGAATGACGCTGCAGTGTTCTCACATCAGCTCATTTACGAGGGGGCTGGCAGGAGAAATTCCTTGTAAAATCAGAATGCAAATGTTCAGCTGTTTTGTGCAAGTAGGAACGCAACAGTTACTTTACAACAGCTTTCATTTTGTACTGAAGAAAAAATAATGGAGGAGCCTGTCTCTAATTATCTGAAAATCAAACATTTAGTGTATTTTTTCAACTTAATGCAAGAAACAATTTGACAAAAATGGTTGTCAAATGTCAAATGGTAAAAAATGCGGGCGGTCACTTTTGAAGCTGACAGCCCAGAGAGGGTCTCTGAACTTCTCGGAGAGGCTTCATTGGAAGAATCTGCACCACGTTGACGATCATCCTGGGGATCTGAAACCACATGACATCATTCAGTTAAAGGTGCACTACGTAGATTTGGTGGTGAAATTTGAAGTTTGGAGAAGTGAAACAACACTAAGCTATATGTTCTGACCTAAATACACAAACTTCAGGAAAAAAATGGGTCACTGGAACACTGAATGGAGCTAAAAAGCAAAATCATGGTAAAGTGTATTTTGCAGAATATGTGAGCTTTAACTCGTGCAGTTCAGTGAGGGGGGGGAAAGAACAGGTGTTTGAATTTATTTTGTATTCAGGAGTAACGTTACAAAACAGTGTGCGTCTCACCTCGTTCATCATCATGTCCAGAGCTTCTGTCATGTAGTGGATGAAGTTGTCAGGAGAGAACAGAGTCTGCGGAGAATAAGGAGAATAAATACATATCAATTCTGACATTATTTGCCCCTTGTTTTAATTCATGAAACTTTAACAGTCCTGCTAATTAAAGTTCTGTCAATTAAAGTTTGATCTCTGTGCACATCATTAAACTGCTGCCTTGTGTTTTCTGTTCCTCAGCATGTTCTTCTTCGCTCTTTTTGTCAAACTACTGGTAGTACTGATATAGAGGCAGGGATAGTCTCCCGCTGTGGGGTACAGATGTGAACAACCACATCAGGAGCATTTCAGGAGCAGTCCTGAGTGTGTATGTGAAAACAGCTAGATGTGGGCTTCATTGTGGAGTAAACACAGCGAAACTCCTACTTCGTCTTTGCAGTAATCACAAATGTCGTTCATGCCGATCAGCATCGTCACCACCTTCCAGTCCTCCTGGAAGTTCAGACCCTGAAACAAAAGAAGTTTTGTGGTTAAAGACACTAAAACGTATTTTCTAACTCGCAGAGGGATGAGCGCTGAGACTCACTGGATAGGACTTGAACGTGTCTATCATGTGTCTGATCTGATCGGAGACATTTCTGTAGAGGAGAAAGCAAACATGGAGTTAAAACATTTAAATGTGATAATAATTATTGATCTTTGATTGTTTGGGAACATTGTGCTGTCTGCTGGGTGCATGATGAAAATTTATTGTACAGCACTGAGCTTAGATAAAACTGCAAAATCTTCCCCCAAATAATCTCCACTGGATCACAGCTCACAGTTTATGTAGACGAAGCAGACTAACACATGAACACTCGACGGTATCAACAGAGGAAGTGAGCGTGCAGCTTCTCTTACAGCGTGTTGTGTCCGGTGACGGCGAAGTTGAAGCCCGTCTCGTTGACGGTCGTCGGACGGCCGTGGAAAGTCATGACGGGCGAAGGACCGAGCAGTTTGGGGTTGAAGAGTTTTAAAATATCTGGAGAACAAGACAATCACTTCATGCTTATTCAGGTGATGGATGGAACTTTAGTGGACCAAGTTAAATCGTCCAGACCAATGATGAGAGAAGTCCATCCTCTCCGTCTTTTACCTGCTCCACTTTTCAGAAAATGTGTGTTCAAACAGGCCGTTTGGAGATTTTCCCTTCATGACATCATCATCTTTTCAAACAGTTTAAATAAGTCTCAGAGCTCCTCAAAACATGTGTGTGAAGTGTCTTGTTCTAAATCCACTCTGATCCTGTATTTGATCATGTCTATAAACCCCTCTATTTCAGCCCTGCTCAGAACAGGCTGTTTCTGTGTCTGTACCTTTAAATATGTAAATGAGCTGTGTCTGACCACGCCCCCTCTCTGGAAGGGCTTGGGTGTACTCTGGCTTTCTCGCTCCGTGTCCTATTGTTGACGGTGAGAAGGCAGACTCAGAGGGCAGAACAAACACCTAGCTGTGGGAGTGTCACCCACCTGGGGGAGGGGCTACTGCCCTTTGTGATGTCATGAGGGGAAAATCTACAAACGGCCTGTTTGAGCACACATTTTCTGAAAAGTGGAGCAGGTAAAAGATGGAGAGGATGGACTTTTCTCATCATTTGAGGGTTTGTAGACGGACTAGAGACACATGTTAGAGTTAGAGAAACATGGTCATTTTGCACATTGCCTTTTTTCATCCATTAGTCAGCTGTCAATCATGCCATGTTTGGCTAATCTAGCTCGCTAACGCAGCTTCAGACAAACTGAAAGAGATTTTTTTTCTCTCTCCTCGTGCATCTTTACATTCTTTAAACAGACTTACTCGCCAGTGTTATGACGTTTTGATAAGTTCCATATCCTCCGATGCTGCACGCAGGAGAAGGACAAGAGACAAGAGACAGAGTTAGTAATGAATGGAGTCACATCAGTAATAACATTAATCATAATGTCAATCTGATCATACTGTTGTGACATATTTAATAAAGTTATTTATGTGACTGGCAAGATCACATGACTCTATAAATCGACCTCAGATTGGTTTAAATCATCGTAATGATGAAAGTGTGAGTGTTGAAGTGAGCTGTTACAAATGTTTAAAAAAACTTTATCTCACAGATACTTTGATGCTGGGCTGCAACTTTACCTCCATGACACCTGACGGAACTCGAAAGGAATCGATAAAATTGTAGATCCATTGGCACCGATAGCTGTCTGCAATAAAAAACACAGATAGACAAAAAGTCTCTGTGAAGAAAAATACTGTTTTGATATAAGTTTGTTGTAATCAAAACATTGTAGAGAGCTAACTCAACAGCTAGCTCAACATAGCATGTTTCCTTAATGTCTGATCAGATAGTAAGATCACTTTATCACTCCCTCTGGGTTAGTTGTTCTTGGCTCTGTGTTCACATGGATGAAGGAGCTTCCTTCAGCTTGTTCATGTTATTTTTTCCTCGTTTCCTGTGGTGCTACTGGACAGATTTTCTCTCTTTACCTCAGAATTAAGTTGTTCAACACTGTTTCTTTTGTTTGTTTGCTTGAGATAATTACAGCCTCACGGGGTCGCTATTGTATCTTCTAGGACTCTCCGGCTCGCCTGGTCACTCCCCACACCTCATCTTTAAAATACATGTGATGGTGAGCAATCACTGATAGTGTGACTGGAGCCTGTCACCGAGCGGCCCCGAGGCTGGAGAACCAAGGTCTAACCTACATTTCTTGTGATTCTTGAATAACAAAGCTGATTCTCCCATTAGAGCGAATACATTCCCCCCCATCCTCTTGAGATAATAAAGCAGGCTTCTCACTGTGATAGGTCAGACCACGACGTGCCATGCTGCTGATGCCCACACCAACAAGAAAGAAAAACTTTGTAAGAATCAGAACCAAAACACTCACAGTTAAAGAGTCTCCCAGCGCAGCGATGACTTTGACGTCTGCAGCTTTCACAAATTCAACTAGAAAAAGAATTAAAGGTCAGAATGAAGACAAACACACAACTTTGAAAAACTCCTGGTTAAGGCGCCCTTACCTGACGTGGGGACGGTGGGAGACGGGCTCATGTCGGAGCAGGTGAACGGAGCATGCAGACGATGTTGGAGAAAATCTGCTCCAAAGAAATCCTGCATGGAAATCACACAGATATGTTAACGCATTAAAGGAGTGCTGATAGAGGTGATTTCTGTTTAGAGGTCAAGGGTCGAGCTGCTGCTGCAGGATCTGACTGAAGACAAACGGCAGCATCATCCATCCATCCTCCACTCAAATCACCAGCAGACGACCTTTGACCCCCAAAAACCTGATTATTGATTATTTTGGTCCTAAACTATTTAATACTCCTCTGAGTTAAAGTTGGTTCAGTTTCATGTTGAGCTTAATCAGAGGGACTCACATTAACATACAGTGAACGTGAGTTTTCTGTTTACACAGCGTGGACATTTATCCCGGGGAGATATTTGCTCTGTAAATCCTGCACATACCTGCACAACTGTTCAGCTCCTCCATTGCACAAGTTCCCTGTCAGCAGGAGAACAATGCGGTTCTTAGAGCCTTTCACTATCTGGCTCGACTTTTACAGTCATTGTTTTTAGTAGAAGGAACAAAGCACAACAATTTTTCACAACTTTAACATGTCTAAGTTATGAAATGAGGGTTGAATACAAATATTTTACTGCAAAATTCCTTTATTTGGTTGTTTTTTTTGCATCTTTCCAAAAACCGAAAATAGTGAAAATGAGGGCTTTTTCCGACAGGGACACCTCCTGCCTTATCACATGTATCTCTGGAAACCGAGATCAGAATGTCACTGAATGTGGACAGGAAGTTCACAGGAAGTTATTTATTAGAATTAAGCAAAGTTTTCATCAATAACATTTTAAATTTTTGAAATAATCACACTTAAACACACTTGTAGTTAAGACGGAAATGGAAACAGATAAAGTTGAAGTTGAGTTGAGTTAATACATTCTTTCTGTCTCAATTTTTATATCTTACAAAATGATTTATATGATGACGCTTGGAGTCAATCTGCTGCTTTCAAAAATATTGTCACCTAGTATTTGCACCAGGTCGAATTCCTCGTGTGTGTAAACTTAGGAATAAAAAATGCGTCTGATTCAGAGCAGTGTTGAGACTAGCGCTCCGTCTTTAGAGATTCTTCTGTTAATCCAAATTTGATCAATACTCTGAACATTTACAAGGAATAAAAACAGACGCAGACCAGATAGAAATAGAGGTACATAATTCTCCTACATGTTCCAAAATGCTGAATGTGTACGATGGAGACCTCACCTGGTTGAAAATATCTTCGTCTTCATTCAGAGTTTGGGCTGTAAGAGAGGAGGAGAAGGATGAATACACTTTTGCTCCAGAGAAGGTGCCGAGGCTTGTTTGGATCCTGTACCGAGTTTATCTGACTGTCAATACAAACAGTTCAGAACTGACACTCCTGACAACGATTCAGACATTTTTTTTAAGCTTACCATCTACGGGATATCTGGTAAATATACAGACAGCAAACAGCACACAGAGCAGCATGTCGACGACGACGACGGCTTTCAAGAAAAAAAAACAAAGATAAATAAAGAGCTGTGCAGCTGTTTAGTATTCAACCTTTGTTATGAACGATGATGAATCTTATCTTTGACCTTTGCAGTCATTAGTGCCACCAGAGCCTCACAGGTAATATAAAGCAGATAATTCATTTGTACGTGGTGTCCATATAGCGTTCTATATAATGTTTAACACGTTGATTAATGCGATTAAAGAGATAGTCAGAAAGGAGAAAGGAAATATGTACCAAATAAGTTAATGAACTATCAGTTATTCAGAAATGATAGCTTTCTAAAAATCACTTAGCAGACGCTTTTATCCAAAGCGACGTACATCAGAGAGGAAGAACGACACGATCGAGGATTTAGAGAAGAAACAACGTCAGGAAGTGTAAAACGAACAGCCGATCGGACACACAGGTTCTGACAGGAAGTGACCAGAGGTAAAGCACAACATTGACAGCTTCTAATCAGCATCAAAACCATCATCATCAATATCATTAAGTGTGTGTGTGTTCATAAAGAGCTGGGTCTTTAGCTTTTTCTTAAAGGTGCAGAGGGACTCTGCAGACTGAAGGAGTTTGGTAGTTCGTTCCACCACCGGGGGGCGACAGAGGAGAAGAGTCTAGTCAGAGACTTAGGACCCTGTTGTGAAGGTTGGAGAATTGCATCTGATTAAAGGTTTATTTTTTAGGATTTTTATGCCTTTGTTTTAGGAGACAGGACATTTGATAGAGTCCGAAATCAGAGAGAGAGAGAGAGAGACGGGAATGACATGCGGGAAAGGAGCCACACGTCGGATTCGAACCCAGGCCACTTGCTCGGAGGACTACAGCCTGTATATCTTTAACTTTGTCAGAACTGAAGTCTAATATCATGTTTATTCTAAATACTTTTAATGTGTAAATGTGACTATTTTATATTAATTATTTGAAATAAAGGTTAAAAAACGGGATCAAAAAGTAAGAACATTTTCAGATCTTTATCCATAAACACTCATGTTGAATGTTTGAGTTTTTATTGTGGGAAAGTCTGACATGAATTTTACATCATGTGTAAGGTAGTGGCCTCATGTCTGGGCTTATAGGTGTAAAAAAATAATGTAAGGATATGTTTTGTAAAAGGTCACGTGTGCACTTTTCTTGTGTGTGTTTCTTTTTTTTAAAATACTTTTTATTTGATAGTTTTGAAGAAAAATAACATAAACTGTCAGAATGAGCATAGATCTACATATAAGTGCATCATCATCTATACAGGCATGGATAAATATTTCTGTTAGCTCATTCTACGACAGAAGAGAAGAGTGAGCAAACAGGAAGGAAAAAATAAAAATAAAAGAATGAAATAGAAAGAGAGCAAAAGAACAACAGAGCATATTAACTTATCAAAAAGAATAAATAAAAAATGAAAAACAAAACAATAAAAAAGTGGATTGTTCTACTCTAATAGAATTTTATATATCTATTTTTCTTGTGTGTGTTTATTAGATTTCTGCCATCATGTACGTGTAAAATAAATGAAAAGGGGATTCATGTAATATAATAACAGGAAGTACATACAGGAAATTATAAATAAAGGAATACAAATAATATAGCCCAAAAAATACAATAAAATTAATTAATTAAAGATGAATACATATTTAGTAAAATCGTTATTTAGACGTTTTCATAGTAATTCACATACTGATCACTTACTACGGTAAACTACGGGGTCATGACGTCATCGTCGTCGGGGTCACGCTGGGTGACCTCAGGTGTGTGTGTGTGCAGTTTTCAAGTTTTCTTCGTGCTGAAAGTAAACAAATGGACTCTGCGGCGGTTTGTGATAAAAAAATGAAAAATGTGGTCAAAGTTTGTGACTTAAATCGAGCACGATGCCCGGACAGAAGAGAAGATATAATGTGCGCTTTCCTCCAGTGAGTACTAAATAAATGTTTATCCAGGTGTGTACACGCTTTTTATAAACGTCAGGTGAAACAAAGCTAGCGGCAGAGTGAGCAGCATGGAGTGCAGGTAGCAGTTGTTGCTTTCAGGGAGTGTCGGAAATCTGGAATTCCTAGTGAAAGTGGTAAACACCGCGACTGGATGCTGTTTGTTTCTGTTATTCACGAGGCGTGTGTACAGTGAAGCAAACCCGGAAGCAGTGTGAACAGCCTTCTGCAACTGTATTAAACAACATTTAATTGATATGTAGGCTAATTGACAGATGAGATGTGTGTTTGTCTCTGGTCCTACGAGGTCGAAACACACGCAACATTTACCGAAAAATAAAGAAAACCAAAGAGGGGAGTGAGAAAACCAAAAGGAAAAGAAAATAGCAACGATAAGTTTCCATGGACTTTTTCTTTTAGCTAGCTTCACATCTTCATGTTTTCAAATCTATGAAGCCGAGGTTTACCAGGAGCACCTGAGTGCAGCAGCATTTGTATGACTCTCAAAGTATCTTGATGTTTGTTTTTACTCCCAGGGCCGCATCAAGAAGATCATGCAGAAGGATGCAGAGGTGGGGAAGATTGCAATGGCCGTTCCTGTGATCATCTGTATCCTTTTAAAGCTGCAGGTGTTTCTTCTTCTTCAGTAAATTAAAGCGCAGGTTGGATCAGTGCTGAGAGCAGAAGTTCTTCATCTGTGCTGTTGATGTGTTGCTGCTTTCAATTGGACTTCTGTTAATTTCCTTCTGCAGCAGTCCCATATCCTTTTGCGTTTCTCTTAATCCTCCTGAAGGGCTCCTGAGCATGCTGGGAACTGTAGTCCCTTCTGTATGGCCTTTAAAAAAGTGTAGGGTCCAAATCAAAAGTGTCATTTTCAAGTTTTGGTTGAAGCTTAGGCAACTTTTCAAAATGTCAAAACATCTGAGGTATGCTTAAATTGCTTAATCTTTTTATTGTAATAATTGGGAATATCCGGTCTTACATTTGACCATCTTAGTCCACATTCCTGAACGGGTGGATTTCTTCCAGGTCCTGCCGCTCTCTGAGGCACCTGAAGCCATCTTGGCTCTGTTTGACTCGCTGCTACCTTTTTAACTGAGGCATTAATTAACAAAAAGCGTTGCAGCACAAATAATTCAAAACATCCCCTGAAGGTGACACATTCTGTGTTTTTTCTGCTGTTGCCCTAAAGGAAACTTGATCTCACAGTAGCTGTAGTTAAATCTTGTAAAATGTGCTTTGAATTGTTGAAGAGCTGTGTTGAGACCAGAGTGGTAGATCTGTAAAGTTCTGAACTGCAGAGATCAGCTCGGGCGCTGGAGATGTTCCTGAAGTGTCTGCTGACCCAAACCTGTCTGGTAACTCAGTCCAAGCACAGCGCCGCCGTGTCAGTCTCTCACATGTGAGTACAACTGTTTTTTAAGACATATTGCAGCGTACAAAGACTCACATTAACATAATACTACTGACATGTTTGTTATTCTGCATCATAACTGGCTGCAATTTTTTTAAAGGAGATCTATTAAACTCACTTTCACCCTTTAATTATGTCGCTCCGGGACACCCATAGAGGAGCTTTTCAAGATGTGTAACCTCAAAAACCTCCTCATGTATCTGATACTGGCGTCTGTAAAATCCCTCATTTCAGCTGCTGTCTCTTTAAGGCCCCGCCCTCCCCACGTGCCCACTCTCCCTCGATTGGTCAGCTCTGTTGGAAAAAATGTCAAATGTATGTGAATGAACTGCAGACGGGTTATTGAAGGTATGTTTGTATGTAGGAAGCAGTGCATCGAGTCAGAGAGGCTCTTCCACTTCCTCAAAGACCTGGCAGAGCGAGCAACATCTACGGCAGGCCAGAAGGACAACAGAGGCATGAATGTGTGGCCGTTATACAGGTCAGTAACTGTAGTTTAATACAAGTGAATTTACTTTCACAGAAGTTTAGTGTCATGGTTAATTTGGTTAATCAATTAAATATTGTCTGAGAACGGCAAGTTCTTTTTACGTTGGTTTTAAATGCTGTATAAGTTGTTTAACTTTCAGTGATGGACTTCCTGTTTCAGCCTCTGTCTCTGTTTTCTACCATCGTTTTTTCCAGAACAAGACGGCATGACACGTCCGTTAAAAAAACACCTGAAGTGGTAGAAAAGGCGCCACGGCCGAGCCTCGACTCCCTTGACAATGACTCCAGCTCCAGTGTACGTGCTTTAACTATTCTACATTTATCTGATCTTAAGACGTGCAGACGAAACCAAAAAATGACTTCATGTTTTAACTTGTCAGCGTTAAGGCCGTGATGGAAGAGTCCATGTGATTCTATAATTAAATATCAAGTCACTGATATGTTTCTGTAGACTGAATTTAATGCTGAAGACTCTGAACTCGTAGCAGGTCTTAATGTCCCCTTACTTTGGTTAAAGTCTTCTTCTTCTTCTATGGTATTCAGGCTGTACACTGTAGAGTGTAATGCTGCCCTCTATAGTCTAGGAGTGTGTACTGAATTCACATCATATGACACAGGCCTGTAGCGTGCAAATATCTAAGAACTGCACCCCCAAAAGATAACAGAAAATATGGACTCAAAGGAGAAAGATCAGAGTCCCGGGTCAGATAACTGTCGCCTCTCATTCCTGTATTGACCACACACAAAGACAACATGACCGACTGATTCCTCCTTTCCACGCTGACACAGACCATCCGGGTGTTTACCAATGACTTTTAAATAACTGGCCCGACCACGATGTCCTGACCCCAGCCTCGTTCAAACCACATCGTCCTTTCTGCAAGATTTCAGCAGCAGCCTTTCTACTCACGCCTTCCCTTTCGCTCTTCATCCCATTCTCTCACTTTTCCCCAAAAGAACATTGATCTAAATACACAGCTTTAAGAGAGACTCATTTGCAAGCTTATCAGAGATTTCATTCCCCTCAATCACTGAATGACCTGGTAACCATAGAAACCCAACATGACACACCAAATTCTCAACATGTCTCAACCAAGTGTTAGTTTAGCTAAAAGAAATCTACTATTTCAATGTTTTTTTTGTCATAAACTGTGTTTCAGATTCTCTCATCCAGAGACAACCAACAGCTAAAAGTTACAATAGCGCCCCCGTGAGGCTGTAATGTGCATTACACTCAGTGGAAATAAAGGAGTTGACAACTTCACTATTTTTAGATCCTGACCTCAATTGAGGTAAAAAGAATTGTCCAATGGAAACCGGAGGAAAGGCAGTTGTTGTTAGGTGGATGAAAAGGAGTTTGAGTCAGTCGAAGATGTTCTTGTTTTTTTTGAGTTTATTCTCTTTGTCTCTTTTTTTCCTGCAGGAGTCCGAGCTCTACATCTGCCTCTGAGTGTGAACGTGCAGCCTGAAGAAACTCACAAACCCTACTTTTTGTCACTTTTGTTTAAAAGTTTGTCTTTGATTACGCTCTGCTGGTACAGTTTAACATACACGTTCATCATAGGAATATTAACCGTGAGAAAAAGCATTGTTCTGGGAAGAGAATGTTTAAGTTATATCATATTTTATAACTTTTTCTGCTGATTGATTTTGTTTTGGGTCGTTTTCTTTCACGTTTTAGTGTACCTCTTGTTTTGTAGTGAAGCCTGTTTTCTTTATGTTCATAGCAGATTTGTATTAAGAGTGAAAATGTAAATACTCTGCTCGTTTATTAATGCAGAGAAACACTTTAAATTATTTTAGATTCTGATATATTTGTGTTGATCAGGCAGATCGCTTCAATCTTTTGTTTCCTTTCATTTGAAAAAAAGAAATCCATGTTTCAGTTACGATGGTTAAATAATGTTGCTGTGGTTGAAATATCAGACGAACTATTTTACAGTGTATGGAAGCCTTTAGAGCCAAACTTAGTGCATGTTTTCCGCCTTTGCGTTTTCTGTTTTTGAGCGTTTAATTTTTAAAGAATTTGTAAATTAACGTTTTAAAGACAGTAAACCTTTGGGTATGAAATTAAATGTGTTGAATTTGTAAATAAATGTTTATTTTCACGTCTGTGGTTGACAATGAGAATTTGATCATTCAACCTTTCGGTCAAACCGACCAGTAGATATTCATCTTATACCTGATGAAGGTGGGCTCGACCGAAACGTTGAACAATTTAATAAATATGTCGGTATAAAGCGAGACATCGTGCTGGAGCCTTTAAGTTTGACCCTCCTCCCTCACACCGGTCAAACATTCAGGTGTGTAGAGATCTTGTTCTACAGACGTCTGTGGTTGAATAATTAAATGTGAAGTTTAAAAGTGTTCTCACATAAATAAAAACAAATCAAACGCATACAAGGATCGGTTTTTATTCCAACCAACTAATCTTTTTACAGCGTGAACGATGAATCGATGAATAAATAGACGCGTCTGTTCTGAAAACTTTGACTGGAAAATGTACATTTTTTTGATGGAGAATAAAGAAAAACATCTCTCAGCGGTTGCTACTAAATCTAGCTTCCTGCATGAAGAGGTGAAGCTCTTCTTTATCTCGACAGTGACAAACATTAGCGGTATCGTTTCCTGCTGAAAAGTCCGGGCCGATCCGATCACACCGGGCAGACGTCGGGCTCGTGAAGTGCGTAAAATCAAGTCTGAATGAAACCATAAACAAAGTACAGAACTGTGCAGCTATTAAGTGACAGACTTCACGAGTACAGTTCAAATCCAGGAGTCGCTCCTCCGTCTGGCAGTCTGAAATAAAACATGCATATTGGCTGACAGCATCTTTACTACAGTTACATCTGAAGAGTAGAAAAAAAAAAGAAACAGGCTTTTAAAACAAAACAAATCCCACAGTTATTTTTATCTCTTACAGTGATTACAGATTTATAGAATCACAGGCCAATTAGCAAAAGTGGTTCAACAGATTCTTATTTTCTTTATTTCATTTTCCATCCACAGTCCCAAAGGCACCGTCCATCTCGTGCTTTGAACGACTGAGCAGAATACTGACGGGGAGAAATTTAAATATGTTCAAAATTAAAACATTTACACGTACACACAGTCAGGTGACAGATTGGCCTCGTCGTCTCTTTCCTGAACTCGTGCCTCAAGTTTTTACGTTTGGACACGTCGAGAAAGACGGGACTGAAGGACAAGCATGTTTAAAAAATTCAAAAAAACAAAACAGAAATGGAAACAGCACTACAGCGAGCCGTGTTCAGAAGAGCCGCGCTCCGAAGCCAAAAGTCTGTTTGATAGCCTCGAAGTAGTATCTCTTCCAGCCCTCTTTCGTCCGCTCCTCCTCGCTTTCTGGGACGCCTCGACACTCCACCTTCAGCTCCGTCTCGCTGCTCCGGTCCAAGAAGGTCAGCGTGATTGTTGCGTAATGCTCTGTGGAGAAGAAACAGGGTCAGAGGTCGTGTTTGTTACAAACGTTTTACCGTAAAGATGGCGGGTAAAATTCTAAACAGGTGACTCGGGTGCTCATCACGGGGACACGTTTGATATCGGGGGTTCAAAAGTTCCAACTTTTACAATTTCTGATTAACAACAAATTAATAAAGTGACTCGGGTGAAGGACCTCATGTCCCACTTTCTTTATAGACACTTTAGTAATCCTTTGTCACAGCAGCTGTGACCACCGTCATGACACAACATGAAAACTGAACAAAAAACATCGAGACGTCAAAAATACAAAGATCAGTTTAAAAAAAATACACTAAAAATGAGGAATTGTAAATAAAAGACACCTAAGAAATGTATTTCTCCATGTTCTACATGACCCCAGTCATCCCCGTTTTTATGAAAAATGGCTCAAACAAACAAAGAAAATACACATAAACGTACCACTGGGCCAGTTGTTATATCGCCACTTCATCACTATTTTCTCATCAGGTACCTGGTGAAGAGAGGTTTCAATGTTAGGGGAACTACAGTTTGAATTAAAGACCATTTCATATCAAGAACGTAAGAGCCACAACCCGTAAGAGTCAAATCATTCTTGAACTTCACATTGTTGTTAATCGAGTGTATATACTCGTTAATCTTCAGTCTTACCAGCTCTGAGAATTCACCAAAAACATTTCCCTCTAGCAGACGAAACTTTCCGCCCCGCTCTCCCTCCACTGTGGCCGGAGCGTGAGTGAAAGCCTGGACCATCTACAGATAAAGAAAAACACTCCGATCAGACAAGACGCTCTTTACTTAACCACTCATCAAAGCTTGTTTTAATCTGAGCAGAGTGAGATACGGCGGGTAAAGAGACGGAGCTCACCTCCTGGTGGAGGAAGACCCTGTAGAGATCAGCCGGGGAGGTGAGGAACTTTTCCCTGATGCTGAATTTACAGGTGGGGATCTTGACGCCGGTGTTGACTGGAGCAGCTGTGCTGCTGGAGGAGGAAATCTGTTTCATACAAAAAGGAACAAAAGTCTGGTGAGGAAAGAAACGCTGCACCGCCTGAAGGAAAACACAGTGAGGTTCATAACTGATGCATCGTTACTGTAAATAATTGAGGGTCTGAAGATGTGAAATGTAGAAATATTTTTGATGGATTGTGAACACATACCTGAGTTCTGTCCATCTTGGCTTTTGATTGTGAAGAGGACTGAATCTTGGCCATGCCGTTTGCTGTAGGCAGGATCATTCCCTGTGTGAACTCTGCAGTAAAAAAAAAAAGAAGAAAAAAAAGGAACACAATGAGCTGGAATCCGACTTTTAATAATCAGACTGAATAACAGCCTTTTACAAAAAGTCATTTAAAATATACAAATTCAGAGCGTTTAGTCTGAATTCTCCATTTATCGTTTCTGCTGTTTATCTTTAATATGGTGAGAGAAGTTGAATTCTCGTGCTTACTTTGCTTTTTATTATCACATCATTTCAATTTGCTTTTGTTAAAATGTTTTGTTTTTCCCAGACGGCCTTTATTAACTCGTTTATTACACAGGGTCACTCTTGTAAACCCAGACGCTTTACACTGAGTAATTGAATTTAGTATGACTTCAGCCAGTTGTTCACAGCTGGTGGGTGGGAATGTGACGGTTTTTCACTCACCTGTTTTCAAGTAATCAACGTAGCTGGCCAGGGCTTTACGCATTTTATCTGCTCCCTCTGTCCTCATCAGGTGGGTCAGCGATGTTTCCGGTTCATCTTTATTCAGCGATACTGAAATCTGGAAGAAGGTGAAATCGGAGGGGTCAAAACACTGCTCTACAAAATTTAAGACAATTCATGTAACTGAGTGCTCGTTGTTTGAGAAACTTACATCAAGATCCTCCATGTCGTTCTCGTCCGACAGGTTGGGAACTTCAACAGTTCCTTTATATTTCACTCCTGCTTTTGACGTTCCTGGTTAGACAGAGAGAAGGCTGATGTTAGCAGAAGTTTGAAGCCTCTTCATTCCTTCCTCTTTTCTACAATCTTTATAATAAAATGGGATTCATCATCATCTGACAATTTTCTGAGTTTTCTTTATCGGACACATTTGACTGTCAAAATAAGAGTTGTCATGATTTCAGTAACGTGCTACAGGATGCAGACGATACCAGCACATAAATTAACTTTAAAAAAAACTAAAACAGGAATATAGATCCAAACAAAATCTACATCCGCCTCGATGTGTCCTCACCAGTCCAAGTAGCTTTCATGTTCCACTCGTAGAAGAAAATCAGTTTCCCTTTGCGGTTGTTAATCGAGGCTTCTCCTTCCAACTTTCCGACTTCTGTCACCTCGCAGCTCCCCTCGTCGTTCTCGACGGTCAACCCGAGGACGAGGGATTTTAACTTGTCCGACGACCAGTTTGTTGCATCTCGTTCAGTCCTGAAAAAGCGCAGAAGAGACCGAGGAAAATGGATTTTAAATGAAGACCAGTCAAGACCACAACTGATGTCCATGTCATTACAGCGATGGGAAAGAAAATGTCTCTTTCTAAAAGAACAAATAACTTCAATTCTTGTGTAATTTGATTTTCACCCCCAGTTAAGGCCGAAACCTTCCCACTGTTATTGTTTAAGTGAGTGACACGCCCGCTGCACACAAAATGATGATTTGTCATGGTTACTTGTGGTCTTGTCTCTGTTTCGCCCTGCCTGGGTCTGGACTCGGTCTGGATCCCTAAATGTCTCGGTCTCGTAGCACTGTCTTTAGCCACAAGAGTTCATCCCCACTACTTAAAAACCTAAGTTGATTTGTCATTATTAAACATTAAAATATACATTTTTTTTTTTATTCTTTATTGTAACTTATTGAAAGCTTAATTTTACTACATAACTACATGTGATGCAGATATAAATCAATCAGTAATCATGTTTCATTATCGTGATCTCAACATTAATCAAACTAATAATTAAAATTATTTACACCATAATAATCAAGCAGCTTTGGTATCTTACCAACAGCGAAAAACTGTAATTTCAGATGGAGAGAAACACAAACAAACATCATATAACTACATGTGTATAGTGTTATAACACCCAAACACGTGTGCAGTAACAGACAGTGTTGATGGCTAAAAAACTACAGTAAGCTACAGCAGCTAACTACAACGGAAAGCTAACTCGAACACGACTGTAATGTAAATCAATTTAGAACAGATAACTGGATCTTAACTCGTATATTGTGATTTAATTCACACTTACTGTTGTAAATTAACATGTCTGTGTCAATAATTATTAATTATGCAGCTTTAAAACCCACAGAAAGCGGCTCTGGCTCATTACTGACTGACTGACTGACTGACTGAATGGATGGTGTTAGCATTAGCAGGCTAGCTATCCGTCATCTCGTCTTACCAGTGCCAGTTGTTGACGTTAGTCGCGTCGGCTCTCTCCTCCACGATCCATCGAGGGTCTCCTTCTCCCCACTTCGCCATTTGTCCGGCTAAATGGGTTTTAAAGTGTGAATGTGTAGCGTTGTGAGCCGGGGAACTGGTTTTGCCGGTGACTGTCCCGGTGCACGTTGTTTCTAGAAGCCTCTAGCTGCTGCTGGTTGGTCTGGCGGTGCTCCTGCTTTAATCGTCCGGGTACAGAAAATGCTGGAAACGGAACCTTGTGGGACGCGATAGAAAAAAAAAAAGGAGTCCCGTTTAACCGGAAGTTTCTTTCTGAATAGTAGTTCCGCGTCGTAAAAAAGTCTTCCTAGTGAACTAAAAACATTTATATTAGTGGTGTGTCGTGAGTATTATTTGTAAAACGTCCTGTTTTTTGTACAACCAAAAGGCGCATGAAAGGATAAGATAAGATAAGATAAGATAAGAGATGTTTATTGTCACTGTACAAGTACAACGAAATATTGTTGGAGCGAGCCTGTAGATGCCTAATATCAGAAATATACAAACATAGGAAATACTAAAACCAAATATTAAAATAAGAAATACAATTAAATAATACGATATAGTATACAATATACAATTAATTTGCAGATGACAGGTATAGAATAATCGCTTATAAAACATTGCTTTATCTTTGCTGTTTATGTTTCTGTATGCCGTATTTACTTTTTTTGTGTTCACTTTAAAAACACTTTATTCTCTATATATTCTTATTATCATTTTATTTTCCATTAATGCAGAAGTGCACTTGTAGTCGAAACTAGGAACAAATAAAATTGCAAGAACCTTTCTTTTCTGAGTTTTCCGAGATTTTATAGATAAAATACACTTGATTCCTTGAAAATGAAATAAGCAGTCAGTTCCACCCATACAGACCGACAGCGTTTACATGTTTAACAGTTCACCACCGACAAACATGATTTACATAGCAGACAGTAAGAAGGGAAATGAGGGAGACACTGTTCTTCATTCAACAGCCTTTTCCACCTGCTGAAACTTTGGAGGAAAATATGATTTTGTATATTGTTTACATTGTTCACAGGTGGGAAGAAAATAAGCGGTCCATGTCTATGCATCACACGAGACGTTTAGTGCTTTCACACTTGCAGAAAACTCCTGATATTTCCAGGGGAATCTGTCTGAACTCAAACAGTCGAGTTTTCACGCTGACTTAACCCGGAGTTTCTCCTGCCAGCCCTCTAGTATTTTTTTTGCAGCAAGTCCGAGAGAGCTGATGTGAGAACGCAGCAGGATATTCTCCGGAGAATTCACCTCCAGCCAATGGGAGGGGGAGTGACGTTTATATTCTGTGACTTCTGCATGGTACATAGAGTGTCTGCACGCGACCACTACGATCTCCGTGCACGTCATTAAAGGCTGCGTTATGTTTTCTGTTCGTCAGCATGTTGTTCTCCACTCTTTTGTTGATAGTGTGATTCCGATGAGCTACACGTATCATTGATATAAAGGGAAAATATTCTCATCATGGGGTCTTATAGCGGACTCTGTTGCTTCGTTCAGTACTTCTGTGTCGTTCTTTTTACGTCTCGTCTTACCTCAGGAGACCTTAATATGATTTTGCTTAGTTTTACCTTATAAGGGCCGGACTAAGCAAAGCATATTAAGATCATAATTCATTTTCAACAACTTCCTAATTAACCACCAATAAGCAGTTATTAGGTAGTGACCTATTAGCTATAGATCGAGGCGCTGCTTGTCAACAGGCAAGGCAGGCAACTGCTGGGCTGACAAACTTTAAACCACAGCAGGGGCTCAAAATGTACAAATTTTGCATTGACAGTAGGAAACCTCCTTAAGTGGGCCCCATCTGACAGTACTCACTCTCATTGCACTACTAAGTTGCATTCATTAAAACCAAAGTTTGACAAAGTCACACAAGAAAGAAGAGGAATTATCCAAGTGAAAAAAAAGAATGACATGGGGGGGGGGGGGGGGGGGGGTACACCAAAAAAAATGTACAGGGGGCCCCCAAAAAATGCTGATAATGATAACTATTATTTATAACATAAAGCTGGTTAGAAGTTCCCCCTTGGGCTCCAACAGACTCTAGAATCGTCCCTGGCTATAGACCATGGTCATGTAGAATAAGGTACTAATAAGCGCTCAATAATGACTCATAAGCAGCCGTACGCTATTAATTAGCATGCTAATAATCAACTATAGTTAATGGTGAATATTGTGACCTTAATTTAAAGTGTTTCCAGGAAATGCATCTCAGTTTGTGTCTTCCTCCTGAAGCTTCGGCTCTCATCTTTTTAACTTGTATTAGTTACAGATGAAAACACTCGTTTAATTATTCCTAGCGTTTCATATGAATCTATTCCACTGCCTTAATTAGCACCCTTTCCAGGTTTGGTGACAAAAATAATTATTGCACCAATAAGATCCGCTAAGAGATTCAATCATCGTTATTTCCTTTGGTTCAGCCCAACACAAGTCTTTTCAGAATTACAAAAACATTGTGAAACACATCATCAAGTGGAAAGCAGATTTATGTAATTACCAAGAGTGAATACAAAAACCCTCTCTGGCAGAGATAATGAGCATCACCAACACACATAATCACCGATAATTACACCAATCTGGCTCAAAGGATGTGATGTGTGGTAGTTTTGGTATTAGAGAGAAGGAGAGAAATAACAAGACTGAAAAGACTCTGAATATAGCTGCTGAATATATCAGGAACTGAAAAGAAAAATAAAGAAGGAGCTGAGAAACAAACTAGATTTTGACTGAAACTCAACTGGCCATCTACATTTTGAAATATTGAATGTGAGATTTACATAATTATAAGAACCTGCTGATTTGTGGTGAAGCAATTGAAGCCCTCTCACCTGATATACTAATACCATAAACCATAACCAATAAAATCTTCATGGTTTAAGCCAAAAGTCCAAAACACATGTTGACAGGAAACAGAGTATGGCTGTATTGCGGCTATAGAACATCAGTCCTCTTTTAAAAATGTGTAAACATGAAATGGAACAAGTTGCACATCATTTTTCACCCCATAAAGATATGAATAATCCCTACTTTAGGATGTTTAGTATTCCGCCTCACTAGCTAAAGTAAGTTATGACTTGTTAAAGAGTAGCACCCTGCGCAAATACGAGAGGCAGTCAGAGAAAGATTCTGCATAAATGTAACTCTGAATTGCCCCCCGGGGACAAATAAAGTTCTTTGAATTGAATTAACTGAGGTTTCCTTAGACTGTCAGACTGATCAAGAAATAATACCCCTGAGCTCTTGGATTATAAATGATAAAAAATGCATAATTCTTCCCATTTTTTCCACCCCAGAAGGACCCCTTAAACCCCACCTTAGCCCCTTCACAAATGTGTCTTGCATGACGCCCCTGATTACAGTTGCTCCCGTCTATTACCATACTTAGTTGTTACTGCTTACAACTATCTTATGCACTGTTGTTGTTCGCTCTGTTTGTCTCTATCTGACTTTATGAACATCGAAACAGGTTTTACTTGTTGTAATTGTTGTACCTGTTCTACGCTGTGATTCCAAAACTTGTTTTAATCAAATTTAAGGCATCTACAGTCTTTTTAAGAGTCTATCTGAGGCTCATATGAGGCTTTGTCTCTATATTTCTTCCAGCATCTCACTCTATCCCACTTTCCAAGCCCATCACAAAATGAGTGTGGTTCTGCTCGAGGTTTCTGCCTCACGTTTATTCCTTACTGTAACTTTTCTAAATGTTGCTTAGTGCTCATGATGGATTAATGTTGGGTCTTTGTAGATGATATAACAAAGAGTTTGGTATTGTACCTGCTCTTTTGTGAAGAGTCTTGAGATAACATTTGTTATGAATTGGATTTTCACCCTGATATTGACATCATGATACTGATAGTGATATTGCCATCGGTGTGAGTAGTATTCAGATGCTTTATGCAAAAGTACCAATACAATAACGTTACAACATTCAAAGTATTATCAGCAAATTGAAGTACAAAAAGGAAAGTATTAGTGCTTACTCTGCAGAAATACTGGCTTCTGTGGCCTCTAAATGTGCCATCTTTACTGACACATAAACATTGTAGCTTCTGTTCCTCAGTTTTGTTCAGTAGTTTCCAAAAACCTCTGCAGGGTCATTCGATGTATCTGCTAAAACAAATCTGTGTGTATTTTTTTGACCATCTTTTCTTATCTTTTTTAAATATCTAAGAAATTGTGAAATCACACTTATTTGGACTCTACACGGTCTCTTAAATGAAACCATCTGGACAGTTTGGAGGGAAAATCCCTCTTTGGTAGCACAACAGCTCGAAGACATCTGAAACACATCACAGGGCCCCGGATAGTCACGGCTCTTTGTAAACAGGCCTTCTGTTAAACAATGCATTTCTATGAGCTTATCCTGAGCTCTCAATTTCTTGATTTCAAGAAAGATACTCGGACGTTCAATATGGTTTAAGATTTAAACAAGGTGCTGATGAGTTGATCCAAAGTGCTGAGCAGCGCAGAAAAAAAGGCTTAAGATAGTAACAGACAAGAACAACAACAATCAAAATGAAAGAACAGGTAACAATTATCTCCAGTGTAACACAAAACATTCAGAGCTCTGCCTCCCTGAGTGTGACGGGTTATTGGAAATTGAAGGCAATTGAGTAGAAATGTGTTTTAAGGTGAGTCTTAACAACACCAAGAGAGGGTGAGAGACGGACGTTGTGAGGTAGAGAGTTCCACAATTTGGGTCCAGCAGTGTGTGTTCAGATGCTGTGAAGATGTCTTTGTTTGAAGCGTGTTGTAGTGTTGTAGTCAAGTCCACACAAACCGAGACAAAGACATACTCGAGACCAGAGTGTACCCTTGGCACCCTAACAGAAGGGTACCAAAAAAGTAGGATGGTACGGATCCCTTAGTTTGGTGCCATTCCCAACTTTTGACTGTGGAAACGCCAATAAATGGGTACCATACCGAACCAAACTGAACCGGACTGCTTGGTGGAAACGGGGCTTAAGACATTTAGGGATCGAGACCGAGTCAAGACCATGAAGACCAAGGCAGGGCGAGACTGAGACAAGACCAAGACAATAATATCACTGAAAAATCATCAACTTGAGTGCAGGGGATGTGACTCATTTAGACCGTAACACCAGGGGATAAAAATCAAACTACAAATTAATTGAAGTGATTTCTTCTTTTAGAAAGAGGCCTTTTCCTTCTAATCAAAGTAATGAAGTGAGAAAATATCCTTTCAGTGGTGGTCTTGATTTTAAATCCTAAGTCTGCCCAGTCTGAGACAAGACCGAGTAAAAATGCTTTCGATTCCCGAGACAAGACCTTCAAAAAAGTGGTGTCCAAACAGGTCTTGGTCTTTCGAGTACCATAGAGTATTGTACACCTTTCCAAACTGCACACAGAAAAGAAAGCGAGTATGCAGTGACAGGCAGCTTATATTGACGCTTTGAGAATATTACTGAAGAGACCTCGATGGAGCGATACAAGTGAGATGTTTTTATCTACATCATTAATATTCTCAAAAAAAAAGAAAAAGAAACCAACTTAACACCTCTGAGAATCAAATCATCTTGGCCAACATCAGATACAGTACTGTTCATTATGTTAGCAGTCCCAGTTATGGAGACATTGGTCCAGAAGCCTCTTTTTAAATGATCATAGTTATTTATGTTTTTAATGTGTAGGTGTGTACATTTTATATTGTATATCCTGTTTGTGTATCGTGTTGACTTTTAACTGCCAGCTACGCTCTTTGCCAATGAAAGGCGTCTGATCTAACATTCACAAAAAGATCCCAGTCTCTAGCTAGACTCTCCTCCTCTGTCGCCCCCCGGTGGTGGAACGAATTACCAAACTCCATTCGGTCCGCGGGGTCCCTTTGCACCTTTAAGAAAAAGCTAAAGACCCAGCTCTCTTTCATGAACACCCACGCACCTAAAGATGATGACGATAACAATGATGATGGTTTTGTTTGATAATGACGATATTTAGGATGGTTTTGATGCTGATTAGAACAGCTGTCGATGTTGTTATTTGCCTCTGGTCACTTCAGACATGTTGCTGCAGGAGCTGGGGATCGAACCCGAGATGACGACTCTACCAACAGAGCCACAGCCGCCCCTTGCACACAACTGTAAACCTGAGTGTTTTAAATGCGCTATATAAATAAAACTGTTATCATTATTACACTTGTTTTATTTTTGTAGGCTGCTCTCTGTTTGCTCTGATGACGTTTAGTGTGTTATTATCCTGAAACGATGCCTTTGCATTTGTAAACATCTGTTTAACAGACTGATACAACTCTGCTGTCACAAGGACAGATACAAGAAATATTTCTTACCGAAGGCCATAACTCTGTACAACAGCTCACCTCATGCGAGCAGAGAACTGTCATCATGATAATATCTGTCTCACCTTACTGTAATCTGTTCTGCACGTTACATTTACAAATTATCCCTGCACTCAAGTTCACTTCATTTGTCTGTCTACTTGCCGTTATATTGTATAATTTCTGCTTATAATATGTCTACACTCATGCACTTTAACTTATGTCAATACTGTCCATTTACAACTCTGTTTTTGCACATTTACATTTAATCTTTCATATTTAATTTACAACCATTTACAACTCTGTTTTTGCACATTTACATTTAATCTTTCATATTTAAGACTAGTAATACTAAATTAAATCCTGGTTGTATATATTCACATTCTTAGTTTTGATATTTTTAGTGCTTAAGATAAGATAATCCTTTATTTATCCCACAATGGGGAAATTTACAACAATGTGGAAATTTAATTTTTTAAATGTTTTAAATGTATTTACTGTGTATTTAATATTATATTGTGTTTAGATTTGCTAATATTGTGTTTTTTACTCATATTGTGTGTTGGATAACCTGCTAACGCCACAATTTCCCAGTTTGGGATCAATAAAGTAATTCTATTCTATTTTAAAGGTGCTATAAAAATAAAGTTATTATGATTATTATTATTATAAAAGAAGAAGTGTAATTGCAGAAGCAATATCCTCATTAATAAACTCCCCTTTTTGTTCCTTTTTGTTGAATACTGGCTTTAACTTGTTTGTCATATTAAAGCATTAAGAGGAGAGAAAGGCAGAAATCATTAAGAGAGGAATCCCAGGCATATGGCTGGCTTTTGTCGGCTCCCCTCCCCCTCCCTTCCTTCCCTCCTGCCGTCCGCTCCGCAGCAGCAGCAGCAGCAGCAGCAGCAGGACAGAGGTAGTTCAGTTTTTGAAGCCGTGGCATGAATGATCTCATCTGAACCTGATCTCCGCTTTCCCTGCCGTCGATCCTATGACCGAGACGGGAATAAAATAACACAAACACGAGGTGAGTACGGCTCCACACAGCCACCCCGGCGATAAGTCGTTTTAACCCGGTACACTTGTGACCGTGTGTTGTTGTTTTTTTTTAAGGAACTTGAAACGGCTCAGCGGAGAAAACTCTTGTTTTTGGCTAGAAAAGGAGGAAGGACCGCGGAGGATGTGTGGGTGGGCGCTTTGGGCTAATTAGCTTCACGCTACCTAGCATTCACATTTTTTTTTGTCAATAACACGAACAAGGCAAAAGATAGCTGAGGTTAGATGTGTTCCGGGCGTTTTTAATACATCCACCGTGGTGTCGTTTTTGTCCGTTCCACCGAACATGTTAGCCCCGTTAGCTCAAAAGCGTCAAAGCTAGTAGCATAGCTAGCCGGCTAGCTGTTAGCTACTAGCGCAAAATGGCCTCATTGTCGCTCGGTAGTTTCTGATGCTGTAAAGACAAAGCATGCGGCAGTGACGGCGGAGAGGCTCCACACGCTCTCTGGAGCTGCCAAACCGACTTTTTTATGGCGGATAATAGTGACAAAAGTGTGTTTTTTAATAAGGGGACAGGGGAACATAACGCCGCCGTGCTGTTTGGTTATTTGTTAATTTAGTGAGACGGGCTGTGAAAGTGCTGGTTTTCAGAGAGCAGTGGGGGATGGGTCATGCTACGAGACATTGACGTAAAGCGAGGCTGCATTTTGTTTGGCTTCTGGCTCCTAGCATAAAACAAAAACAACAAGCTCACTTTGGTTCTAATGTTTCTGTAACGCAGCACTATGTGGCCTACATTTGATTCCCGTATTGGTAAATAACCTCCCATTAATCACACGTAGTTTATTGCACTTGATTACTCATTTCCTGGAACCCACCAGACAAGTTTTTAATCATCATGTGTGTCAGCCTTTTCTAGTTAAATCTTGTCGAAATTGCATGACTAAATCAAATGCTATTAGACCTGAACACAGACTAGGGCTGCACGATGTGGTCAAAAACTCATATTGCGATTATTTTTGTCAGATATTGCGATTGTTATGTGTTTCATGATGACATTTTGCATCCCTATAAACTATTAAAATCATGATGTTGTGACATTTGTTGGGGTCTGCACCAAGCAAACATGATTTTTACACCTGGAGAAAGTTAGTAGGGGTCATAATGCTGTTTCATGACACATTTTTATCTCTATCAAATAATTTCAGCATCCAGCAATTTTAATATTGCACTCACATGTTGCGATTTTGATTATTTTGCGATTAATTATGCAGCCCTCATGCAATAACGTTTTTGTCAGATATTGCGATTGTTATGCTTTATAATGACATTTTGCATCCCTATAAACTATTAAAATCATGATGTTGTGACATTTGTTGGGGTCTGCACCAAGCAAACATGTTTTTGTCTTTTTTTTACACCTGGAGAAACATTTTACCTTTATCAAAGAATTTTAGCGTCCAGTAATTTTGGTATTGCACTCACATGCGATTTTGATTATTTTACGATTAATTATGCAGCCCTCATGCAATAACGTTTTTGTCACATTGGCAAATATACTCCTGTCACTTCAATTAAGCATCAAAAGCAGACCAAATGTCTTAAAGTCAATACTAATCTATAACGCTATTAGCAAATTCAATGTTGGGAGCAGTTGTAGAATTGCACCTTAACAATGCAAATTGAAGATGATGTTCTCAAAGTATTATCTTTACTCTGTTGTTCTGGTGTAAATGAATTAGGTTTGGTGTTATTATGAGTTAATGCTATTGCGTAGAATCAGTTTTTATTTAAAAGCTTGCACGAAATGTCTGTAAATGTATTGAAAGAATGACTGTAAACCAATTTAATTAAGAAAAACACATGCCATATGTATTTGTAAATTGCTTACAATACAACACAATGCTTCATATCTTGTCTGCTTTAGTTGCAAAATCAGACATATCAAGATACAAGCCACTTCATTCAGACACTTCAGATTTAACTCTAAAATGCTGAACAATAAGGTGATCAAAACTTTAGATTTCTCAGACCAAAACTGTCATGTACAAACTGTTTAATTGAATTCACTGCAGTGTGCTTTCTCTCAGGTTGTAGGTCTTCCTGGCTATATCTAATTTTCCATTTTTATTTTTTACACACTGTTGTCGTTTTTCCTTTAAGGAGCTAGCTCTCTCTAGTGTCTCTTGTTTAACAGGGGCCAGCAAACATGCACTACACAAGAAGACAACATATGTCTATGATTGTTTTCTCACTGTCTTGTATTTTAGATCTCCAGGCACCTTCATAAATGACTTTTTTTCCGACCCTGTCCACTGTTTGGAAATGTTTCTTTCTGTATACAAGCCAAGCCACAAAGACCCAAAGCCTCCTCGGCCATTCAGTGTACATTAGATCCTCTTTTTTTGTATGGGTTACAACCTCTAAAGACACGATGCTGATCTGATCAATCAGGTATTGGTAGTAGTTGTAATCTAATCATTCTCTTTGATTTGATGTCAGGTTTTCATTGGTGTGACGAAGCACAGTACCTCCCTCTTTTTAAAAGGTGATGTAAAGGAAGGCTGGCAATCAATTGCTAATTAGTCATCAGTCAATTTATTGATTGAATGTTTGCTTACATGTTGATTGAATGTAAATTGCTGAATTATTTAGTGTTTTTGTCATCCAAGATTTTGGCTGTAACATCTTACACAACACCCCCGAGTTCAACATGTGTTAATTGAATGTAATTTGCATCGATTATAGGGCTTAAGTTTTGCCTGGGACGATGGCGGTGACAACTTAAAGGAAAGAAGTTCTGTTTTCAAGATGCTGAAATGAATTGTAACTAACAAGAAAGATGTTAACGACTCTTTGCTGTATGAATTATTTTTGTACACCTCAATCCTGCTTTTACAGTCCCAACATATACCGGTCCCTTTCCACTGTACTCCTGGTTTTACTTTTTGTGATTCATTTACAAAAAAAAGGGGCCCCAAATACAGATTGAAAGCAAGTGGAATCATTCACCCAAACACCCTGCCCACAGGTTTTAACAGAGAGGAGACACAGCCGGACACTGCAGACTATTTTTCTGTCTGATGGAAAATTAAATGCCACAGGCTGCTGTTCAGCGCTCAGCCTCCTATTTATGTGTATCCCATCTATTTTGGGGGAGTCAGAGGGACTTTAATGTTGGCAGGAGTGTTGTTTTGTTCCTGTAAGACATCTGTGTGTTCTACTCGGTGTGTAATGAGGAAGTTGACATTACCTTTCTCCCCCCCCCCCCCCCTTCTCTCAGTGAACAGAAAGTGAAAATCTTGTTCTACTAGTTTTTGAAGCGTGTCGTGTGTAGAACTGGAAACCTGACCTCCCTTGTAAATATTAGTGGTTCATGGTGGTATATTTTGTATTGTGAATATTGTAAATGCTGTCATTTTCTATACTCTTGTTCTCACGTTTACCCCTTAAACGCACCCTTTATTGATTAGGATATTTTCTTGATCACAGGTTGCAGTGGGGAAGAATACGAGTGCACTGATCATGTAACTTGAGTGCTGTTTTTTTTTTGTTTCCTGACAAAGGTCTCTCTAGTCTGTGCTTACTTTGATACAGCGTCGGCTTTTAGTTGGTAACCATGCTATTTTCGGTGGCTCAGTGGTCTGTTAAAAGTGTGGTTGTTCCGCCCAGCAGGAGTCTTGCTTCAGACTGGCCTAAAATGGGCAGAAATGGTGCTGAACAAAAGCTGCTTGTCGCTCGTACAAAAGTACTTGAAGCGTTGCAGCCCGGACCAAGCTGCATTGCTATTGCCTGTGCCTCTCAACAGGAAAGGTATAGCAAACTTTAAGAAAAAACTACAACAAACAATTCACTGTTTACTGTAGTTCATGAAGACGTTAAACCTGTAGAGCTAATAGTTACAGTCACAGCTGCTGTTGAGCAGAACCTAACCTTAACTACAGATGTCCATACACACATACTACACCACATAGCTTCATTACATCACTTACACATCATTAATTACATGACACTTACTCTTTCACTATCTTAGCTAGTGGAATCCAGAACAGTAGGCATCATGTGTGTTTGTCTGTGTGATTAATTAGTTATTGTCAAATTTAAGTGTTGCTTTCAGACGTCTAACTGTCTTTCTTTCTCCTCGCCACCACCACAGAGAGACAACATGTTCCCGAAGGGCACCAAGCGCAAGTTCTCAGATTCCGGGGAGGAGCCAGTCGCTGGCGGTGACCAGGTCCCTGCAGCTTCATCTGCGGTGGCTCGGACGCTGTCGTCGTCCTACAGCCTGCAGAGGCAGTCTCTTCTTGACATGTCGCTGATCAAGTTGCAGCTCTGCCACATGCTGGTGGAGCCGAACCTGTGCCGCTCGGTGCTCATCGCCAACACGGTGCGGCAGATCCAGGAGGAGATGACCCAGGATGGCACCTGGCAGATAATGACCCAGGCCCTGGCAGCCGCCCAGTGTCCTGCAGACCGCCTGGTGGCCACAGAGGTGCTGTGCCGGCAGACGGACCCAGCAGCTCAGGCCAGCCAAAGTCCGAAGCCCTTCTCAGTGGTCGGTCTGGAAGAGGGCTACCACACTGAGGAGGTGGTGATGGACGGAGAAGGGGAGACAGAGGTAACCATGTCCACTTTGTCGCCAGTTTCTCCGCAGCTGTCCTCCGCTTCTTACCTGGCAGGACCCTTCGGCATGGGACCCTGCTGGGAGGACGAAGAGGACGATGGTGACTGCGAGGAGGACGAGGAGGAGGACAGCGAGGAGTGTGTGTCTGAAGGAGAGGAGGCAGACCGGGACCACCTGAGTGCAGACTCCAGGACAGGGGAGCAGGTTTTTGGGACTTTCGAGATCAAGCACCCAGCGCCGCCCCCTGACCCTGCCCTCGAAGAACTTTTTTCAGACGTGGACCCCTCCTATTATGACCTCGATACGGTGCTGACAGGCATGCAGACGGCCCCAAAGATGGGCCCTTACGATCTGCTGGAGAGCCTTTCCTCTCACGGGCCAACAGCCCTGAGCTCCAGCACGAGCTGCAGGTCAGACCTGAATGAACTGGACCACATCATGGAGATCATAGTGGGATCCTGAAACTCAAAACATTCCTCTGGCCTGTACTGATCCCTCAGACTCTTTCCAGACTATGCACAGTACACGTGCATGTTCTGTTTGTGGTATTGTTGCACACGGAGATTGTTGAAGGTTTTGGGACAAGGTGGGAAATTATCAGCACGCCGGGTAGATTTTGGGATTGGCAGTTAGGGGTATAGTTAGTCTGCTCTAACGGCCGCTTAGGCAAGTCGGCAGCTGCTGTCCGGACCTTCATCTTTTAAAATAATTGGCTGTTAAAGTTCTGAGGATGGAATCAATGAATTTTGGGATTGGCGAGCCTTCCTGGCTTGCAGGCAAAGCAGTTAATTTCCCACTTTGTGGTTGAAATCCCAAACCTGACAATATCAGTGAGAGGGCAAAGATAATTACCTATACCATGATGCATTCTTATTTACGTACTTTCCATGTTTACGTCTGTCATACATTCTGTCATACTAGCTCCTTCTGGACGTATTCGCTGCCATTTTGTCCATTTCTATTTATTATTACATGGACTGAGGAACAATTCATCACACTACACGCATCAGAAACCAGAACAAATTGTAAATCCAAATCTATGAATCAATGCATATTTTCCTAAAGATTTGAGCAATTATGAATGGAATATATGTATATGTACGTATGTGTATATAGAAATATATTTTTTGCATTATACAGCTGGGGGATTTTGCAAGTATCATTTGATATTATTATTAATTTTTGTCCCTCCCAAGCGGTTTTTAAGATTTTAATGTAGCCAGACTCGAGACAGTGTCTTCCCATGGTTTGGTATAAATAGTCGACTGTAACAGGTGTCAGGGCTGGCATCGTCACACTTTCTAGGCGCTGTTCTTTCATTTCTCAAAAGCTTTATGCAGGGCAGTGAAATTACTGACAACCACCGACCACACGTTGGTTTTAGATTTATCCCTCTCTGGTAAGTTTCACAGTATTTAGTGGACAAATCGGAGTAATTTCCCTGCCCTGCTTTTCATACAGATCTAATGACAATAACAGCTTTTTTCTAAAGCATTTGGTGAAACCACGGGGTGATAACTGCATCAAGAAGCCATATTTCTTTCTCTCATTTGTTAGAACTACAAATGAAGAATTCTGTGTGTTAACCCAACCTAATTTATTGTTGTTTTATTTATTGTATTTATTCTATCTAGGTACAGACATGCCATTTTGATTCATCAAATCAAACACGAGGCCCGATGAAATTACATTTTCCAAATTTTGCCCTCCGTTTTGAATGCAGTACCTATTTATTCCTCACATTTTTTTTTTCATTATTAGTAATAATAATATCCGGGTTACTATTCAAATCACTATGCAGCTCTGTCATACGTGTTTCAAAATGATTGTATACGACTCCAATGTCCTTTAATTCTTTTATGCAAACAGTTGCCTTTCTCCTAAAGATGTGGAAAATCAAATGCATTTTTCAAAATTGTTCCTTATCATGGTGATGAAGAGATTAACTCAGGCAAACAAAATGTATTGACAAAAATACAGTATTACGACACGCTGAATACCTTACCACAACACTCCTGAAGGATGTCACTCTGGTCTGAATGGGAGCTAGAACTTCAAAGACTAATTACCGTTGTAAAATGTATGCATTTTTTTATATTAAGGAAAAACATTGTAGCATCTTTGTAAATATTTTTTATAATAAAAGGTGCAACTATTGATTGTGTGGTGTGCTTTAATCTTTTTCTATGTAGGGGTGTTTTTCTTTTAACAGCTTTACATCAGAAAATCTGCATTGACTTTTGGATTTTGAAGCGACAAACTCCGGGATTGAAAAGTGGAGGCAATGCGGACGTGCAGAATCCTGCAGTTCATCGAGTGTCAACTTGAGGCTGGCTCCAAGAGCCTCAGAAGTCACATACACACCCCATCCAAAAAAGCACTTTTTACAGCAGGAATTCACACATTTACAGCCGGGTAGGAAAACCGATATTGGTCTGATTAGTTATTGTCAACACTGGCACACACTGAACGGAGGATGATTGTTTTCCCTGTACATCGTGTCTGCCCTGCAATCAGCTTACTGTGAATAACGCTTATCCCTGTAAGGCTCCTGTAAGTGCCACTGGAAAACGAGGGGTCAGTCAAAGTGGTAGAGGTAGGGAGCAAAATGTGAGTCTAAGTATGCCACTCCAGACCAGCTACAGAGTCCAGGTACATCCTGATATTTGCTCAAGGACTCTGCTAAAGTAACTATTCATGATGTTTGTATTATAAGTGAGTAGAAAAATTTGTCATGATGTCAAAATGCTTTCAGTGAATTAGATTTCACTTCTGCAACTCATCTGCAGTAGGACTTTGATGGACACGTCACATGCTCTCTCACATGATGAAGTTGGACAGGGACATTCTGCGTTAGATATGCAGAGAGAGAGTGACAATGGCTTCAACCAAACAGAAGTATGTTTAAGAACCTGCATGAAACCATCTCCTTCACAGCCTCTCTTTTTCGTCTTTTAACAGACAGCAGTTGAATCCAAATCTCTTGTTTGTAAAATTCGAGCTTACTCCGCATGTTGGCACGCTGCCTAGTCTTGGTTTGCCCATAGTTAAAGATTAATGGCCTCTCGGTGGTGACTCAGCAAAAAAAGCAGCCCGAGGAAAAACTGAGAATCGTCAGAGAAAGAGACTATTGTGTCTTAAAAAAGCAGCAACGGAGAAACACAGTCAACATGCTGCAGAAAATGCAGAGTGCGAGAGATGCACAAGAAGTCTGAAGTTTAAAACATTTTATGTTACAAGGACATGTTTCTGCACTTCTGACATGTTGGGGACGGTTAATAACTTTGAATAAGACATGTTAAGCATACTGTTATTCTGTTGTGTTTGCTGCTGAACTGAGGACTGAGCTGCCTTAAAAGTCTGAACTGGAGAAGTTGATAAGAATAGGTCTCAAGTTGCCTTCAGGTGCTTCTCAAAAGCTTTAGATATGATGTGAAGATGCATATTATCTCTCAATACAAAGAAGTATTTAGGTATGGACAATTACTAAAAATTGCCCTTTTAAGTTCTGAGTTTGTCTAAAAGATTTAAAGTACAATGAAAACAGTTTACAACAAGAAAAGTGGAATATTTTACAACAAACTTGTTATTAAAGAATCGCTGCACATAAAGATTTCACCACATTAAATCAACGAGAGCTTTTTGTTTTTCTTCCTCGTGTCTTTATCTGTTTTGCTTTGACGTGTATAAATGAGCGATTGAAAGCAAAACATATGGAGTTTTCATAAATGTCACAAAAGCAAAAACGAAACAGTTTTTCTGTCGCTGATCGTCTACTTTCTGTTTTAAAGAAGGAGACGAGGAAAGAAGAAGTAGATGTGAAGCCGTGACAGTCTCAGCAGGAAGAGACTGAAAAGAAAAAAAAACGTGAATGAAGAGTTTCCTTATTTGGTGTGCGCCTTCCACGTCTTTCCGGTCACATCCAACCCACCCCACCCCCACCTCTTCCCTTCTGAGTCATCTGTCCCTTTAAAGTGCTGCGTTCAAGTGCTCACTGCAGCTTCCGAGGCACTTCAGACGATTCTGATATATTCCATATTGGTTGCGTAATATCTTCATGCATGAGTGGTGCTGTTGTTTATTCTACCTGAGCTAGCTGCTCTATTCAAACTCTGACAACTTTTTTATTCACAGTGTAATGAGATGCACTTCATACTTAGAGTAACAGAAGTATACTTACAGTGTTGTAATGTTATAAAACATCATGATTTATGTAACCTAGGGGGACAAAATGAGCTAATTCAGACCTCATGTTAATGGTGTTGGAGTCAAGTCTAGCAGAGTTACTTTTGACTTAACAGCCATTTTCACATATGCACATTTCAGGCAGGCTGTCCCTGACCTTTTCCTGGCTTGCCTGGCTATCCCTGTTGGATAGGAGGTGGGGGTCTCAGGATGCTAGACTTGACGTAAAAGAACGTTTTGGTAGTAACTGACCAAGCCATACTATGATGACAATTTACCTTGCCTTTACGTCCAAGTACGTCAGTGATCCATGCAGCTCTACATATTCACACTATCAACAGAAGAGCAGATAAGAACATAGTGGAGAACAGAAAACATAATAAAGCAGTGTCATTACATGCACGTGCAGTTTGCACCAGGTGCAAGCGTACGGTCTATGGTCGTCATCAGTTGTAGGACATAAACGTCGTCCCCTCCCACTCACTCACATGGACTTTTCCTGATTACTCCCTGCTGCATTTTCACAGCTGCTCACCCTGCCTTCACGCGGAAAATTAACTAAGGGGCTGGCAGGTAAAATTCAGGTTATAGGTTGTGGCTGTTTGCGCTCACACATTCAGCTCACCCAGTTTTGTGCATGTGTGAAAGCACTAAAATACTATCAACCATGACACATGCTACCTCACTGGATAGTATCAACGAAGGGAAAGGGGACACAGGCCGGACCAGATCCCGGGCCGCCTTCCTAGACGACTACAGTGTCTGTACATGGGGCTCGACTCAACCACTAGTCCATCTGCGCCCCAGAAGTCTTATATTGGATTTATTATTTTGAATAGAAAATCCCTTACCCTCTACTCTTGCTTGGCATCACCACACAAAAAACACAACCTGAGGAAGGTTAAGAGGAACCGAAACGTTGTGATTTTTTTCTAATAAGTTGGTGATGCTGAGCAAGAGTAGTGTGCAGGATTTTTTATTTTCAAAGTGATAGTCTTAAGTCCTACGCAACTACTTCATGAGATGTTTTGTTTTGTGCATACACCTCCATTAAAACATTGTCTCTTTATTAGAAAAAATGCAAAGTGTAACCATCAAAATGCTTCTTTTTTTCCCCCAGAGTTCCATCTCCCTCTTTCTCTTCTTTTTATTTCATTTTTCTTACTACACTTGAGTTTAAAGAAGGCTGTAAAACATCTACTTGTCTGTGAATATTTCACAATGTCTGATTTGAAGCTCTTATTTACATAAAGACTCTGAATGTGTCTTGAGTCTCCGTTTTCCAGAACATAAAAGATGATTGTGTCAGTGCTATTATGTGCTGCATTTGACGTATAGAACAAGATATTAACTCATATGCATTTATATGTTGTGCAAAGTTGTGTTTTTTTTAATATAAAATCCGTAGTTGCAATGATCTTTATACCAGTTTCTCTGCTCACGTGTGCCCCGATTTTCTTTCTGATTTTTACGAGCCGCTCCTGAACGCACCGGCAGGAACAGACGTCCGCACATTCGCTGCCCCGTGAGAGGCGGAGGAGGGCGCATGATCAGCGGGCAGACGGACCAATCAGATCGGCCCCTTAGGTTCCACACGCTCCCCCTCTCTCTCCCCCTCCTCCACCTCTCTCCCCCCTCCGCGGCTCCGCCTCCTCCTCCCCCCGCTCCTCGTCGCTGAGGACGGCCGGAACATTCCTCATATTCCTGGGTCTCGATAAGCGGAGGAACGCGGCGACGAAACGACGCGAGCCGAAGACACGACGGATTCAAACACCTCATGACTCTTTAGAAGGACACGGAAGGTACTTTTAAACCTCTTTTTATTCATTCGTTTGAAATTTGATCAAGTTTTACGCATTTTTAACTTGCTCTATGGGGGGCTAGTGCTACCCAGCTGAGGTCCGGGGACCATTAAAGGGGGTTAGGAGGTGTTCTTGGGGGTCCTGGGTAAAATAAGTAAGATGGAGGGACGTTGTTTACTTAATTTACTTTTAGAAACAGATAAAAAAAAAGAGCTTTACTCATTATATTTGACTGTCTCTCGGCGTGTATATCTCCTTTAAAAAAAACCAAGCAGCAATAAATGTTCCTTTCAGGGGTCAAACTCCAATGAAAGGGGGCTTCGTGTGGACCCATCTGTTATTCCAGAGACTATTATCTCATGTTAAAACCCCATGTCTGTGAAGGATGAGTAAAGTCTCACAGTCTGCAGGGGTGTCTCACACAGTGACTCATTACACTTTGTAATGTTCACTTTTTAAAAAAAAATGCACAAACTCAAATGTTAACCCTTTAAATTTGAGCCTGCAAGTCTGTTTTTCTGATCTTATGTGATCTGTTCTTGTGATGTGGATCGATTGAAAGTGAATGTGGGGAATTAGCCAGACTTGCTAGTTTGGTGAGGTTACATAAACTGGATGTAAGGTTTGTTAGCACAGGGCAGACGGTGCAGACTGATGTGGACATGACTGTTTCCTCTCTGTTCAAGATGTTTTCCTGTTTTCTCCTGTTAGAAATATCAGATATTTGTGTCTTAGCGCTGGAATAAAAGCTCAATTTATACATAATTAATTCAAAAGTTAGCAGCCTCTAGTTTGATTTTGATGAAGGGGGTGTAACCATTTTTTCTCGTTTCATTTGGTTCCTCTTCTGACATATGAGGATATGTTTATACATATGGTATAGCACTCATAAATACACATTATTGTAACACATACAGTAAGTTAAATCATCATGTTTAATAGTTTGGTGTATGTATAGGATTCAAACAGAAAAGATAGAGAGATAAATGAATATTAGGAAAATAATGTCACCCTAGCGTCAGTTTGTTTGATTATTTAGTTGTTTTTTTGACAATAGATGCAAATAATATTTACATTTAATCACTATTGAAGGTGAAGTTAGCCCGTCTGTCTTCAAGAGTTTGTTACCAACTCTTTTCAGTTTGACAAAGTTGCAAATGTCTAGAAAACTGAAGGCAGCTTGAGTTGTTTTTTATCCACATCAGATGGTTAAAAAATAAATTATAGATATGAAATTCTCGCTCACGCTCCCTGACATCGACAACAACGGGGTGCTGAATTCTCAATAAATGTCCAAAACCAGAAAAATGATAAGGACAGCACTCCGAAGTCTACTTTCGGACGTTTCGAGCAGACATTTTTCTTAAGCGTTTAACAGGATATTTAATTAAAAAAAAATATCTAAATATAAGCTGCATGACTCCCAGAATACAGTCAATCAGTGTTACTGGTGAAATCCGGTGTGAATGAAGTCTAACTGGTCATCTTGTAATCTCTCCGTCCAGGCTGATGTTGGGTCGTGGTGTTAAGCGGAAGTGGAGCTGCCTGGAGGAGCTCGAGGGGGAGACCCTCCCTGCTTCTGCAGAGAAGAAGAATGGCGAGGAAGACCAGGAGGATAAGGACGACTTCCTCGTGGGTCCGTCCAAGTCCGACATGAGCCACCTGCAGCAGCGTCAGCGGGTGCTCGGCCTCTGCCTGGAGAAGCTGCAGCGCTACCAGGCGGGCGTGGAGCTCAGCCTGCGTCGCTCCGTGCTCCTCATCAACACGCTCAGGCAGATCCAGGAGGACATGCAGAGCGACGGGGTGGGCGCCTGCACGTCAGACGTTCTCCTCAACGGCGTCCACTCTGACTCCTGCATTCTCAGGGAGGACTTGCCGGTTACGTGCCCCGGGTGCGCAGAAGTAGAGGAAGACAACTTTTCTCCCCAGCTGTCGTCTGAACTCCACGTTCAAGAGGCAAACAGCTCGCCTGACCAGCCTAAATCACTTCCGGCGGCGACCATCAATGCTTTCAGCGATGCCGTAAACGCCATGGGCTACCTCAGCGACCTCGCCCTGGACGACATCTTTGAGGACATTGACACATCGATGTATGAGACTTCAGACCTGCCCTCTGCCTGGGCGTCCGTCAGCGTGTCACTTTGGGCAGACGAGGACGTTAAAATGCGCTCTAGCAGTCACGCCTCAGCTGGGAGTCTCCAGTCGTGTCTGACGGACCTCAACGAGCTGGACCACATCATGGAAATTCTGGTAAAGTCCTGATCGCTGAGACGAACTCCTGAAACTTTTAGGTTAACTGAGGAGTCTGATCACAGCTGATGAGGACAGCGAGGACTGATCCGAGCGTGAATGAACTCTTGGATTTTTTTGAGGTTCCATCAGATATATCAGGAAGTTTCATGTTGATTAAAACACCAACTTCTATGCAACTGCTTCAGAACTAAACATCTTACATTTTTAAGTTATGTCCACAAGTGTGTGCTTCTCATACGACCAAATTATTTACTTAAGCAAATTAAGTATGCATCCTAAAACTTAACTGAGATGATCAAACACGAAGGAAACTTACTTTTAAACACTTTCATACTGTTGAATATACTGAATATTATTGTTGACATTCAACAAAGATAACTGCACTCTGAACAGAGAGAGATTCCTGCATCCTCCGTAGCAGGAAACACATCTGATATCTCTGCAGCTCAAGGTCAGGTTGTGTTTTATGTCGTGGGTGAGTAATCTGTAGTAAAAGCAGACGAGACATGTCTCGGCAAAGTCAGAAAAACATACAGTAACAGTGTTAAGAGTGTCTAAAGGTGAGTTTACCTTAAAGTGATGAGTCTATAAAAGCTCAGTGATGGAACCTCAAATTTCCAATCTCTCATAATTTAAGTTTTGTAAATTATTAGTAAGAAGTATTAGCACCTCTGCGAGTGAATCACCCGCTCAGGAAGAAGGAACCTGAGCCGCCCGGCGTCACTCAGGCTGTTAGATCCGACCCGGGTTGATTATTAATTGAAATCTCTTCAATTACTTAAAGAGGGTGTGATTCAGCCGGCCGGGAGGGCAAAGGCCGGGGTTCCCTTTCAGTTTCTTATCGCTCCATGTAGGATATTTAAACGTATGGCTGTGGTAATGCAGCGTTGTATATTTATTTGTCTTGTGGAAAGAAGAATGTGTTTCTCTGAATCTGGGGAGTTTAACAGCCAAAGAAGTAAGCTTCCCGTCCTTGTAGATGAAACGCCACATTCAGGTCCTATCTCAAGAAACTGGGAAAAAATGGTCGACATCTTGTCCCGAACACTTTTATGTAATATTATTCTTATTTATGAATGAAAAAACCTACTACGAACCTGCAGCAGATATTACTTGTTCTCTTTGTGTACAGTCTTTTGTTTGGGACGCGAGTGTAACTTATTATTCTGATTCTTTACGACCTTGGACTCTCAGTGTATCAGCTGCCATTTCTACTGCTTTTTCGCTGACTCTGCTGACAAACTGTCAGCGCCTTTAGATGAAATATTCCCATCTTTTTCCTCCCTTATCGGCAGCTTGTATTTTCCGGTTAATGCGACATGTCTTCAATGCAGCATCAAACATGTATTTTAAATAGTATGTAAAGAATCTCTGGTCTCGACTGAGGAGCTGATCGCCTCGAGTCAACAATCAGAAAGACTTTTGCCATGTCTCAGAATTGTAAATGACAACAGAAGCCTATGTATTTTTACAGCCATAGTGATGGTTTGAACTTTTATTGCAATGTTGGGAGTTTTTAAAAAGGTTTTTTTTATGCGTTTGTACCTGAGACTCAAAATCACTTGTCCAGTAGAAGAGAAAACAGCGAGTGAAGGGCTGCGGCAGAGCTCATGCTCGACCTTCACAATCTGTGGTTTACTCCTGTTCTACCTCCTGACGTCTGTTTGTTGTCGGTGTGGTGGGACGGTTCTGTTTCACACCACCGACCGTCTTTTGATAGAAATCATGTCGTTTTGTTTCATTGAGCTAACAGGGCGGAAAAAACCCCCCACAACCCAACTGAATCCAACGCTCTCCTTTCAGACCAAAGTCAGCATCTCCATCTCTCTCGTCGACAATGTGCCTTACTACTGAACTGAACTTTTTATTCATGTTGAGGTTTTTTGTGCTTGCCTGAGCTTCATTGATAAAACAAACCTTAAGAAACGAGGCGCGGTGTTATATAAAGCATTAAAAACCCTGAACCGTCATCTCTTCTTCCCTCTTCTTAGCCTTTTTTTTTTCCTGCGCCTGGTGCACACTAGTAGCATATGAGCTTAATGTATCGTGACAGGCTGACAGCAAACTAGCTGAGGGAGGAGGTGGCAGCTAGGGCCAGGAGGGAAAAATAAGAGGAGGAGGAGGAGGAGGGGTGGGAGGAAGCTGCTTGCGTCACTGTGCTCAGTAGGCGGGGTTTAGAGCTTGTTTTGCCCAGACTCTGACCACCGACCAATCACACGAGAAGTACGAGGAGCTAGATTGATGTGCAAGGAGCACACTGCTTCAACAACAACTTGTTTTTGCTCCTGATGGCTCTGCACAGAAAAACAGAGTGTGTGTGAATCTGTTGGATTTGAGCCTAAAACAAATCCACTTTCCTGTTGTGTGTGTGTTGTTGTTTTTTTTTATGTTGTTGCCATTCACATAAACTTCCCAACAGGACTGAAAACAACAAAGCAGAGAGCTGCAGTGTTATTTATAATAGTATGAAAGTACAGAGTGTCAGTAGGGTTTGTAAAGCACAAGCTGTAATGTTGATGTTGATTATGATACAAATGAAGGATGAGTTTACGCAGTAATGAGATGAAAAATGAATAATGTATTGTATTTTTTTGTGGAATATTTTATAGATTTTATTCAATAATACAGTAAAAATACCCTAACTTCTGTGTGTGACTCCTTATTGCATTGATTTACTGTAAAGCACGCCTCATTATGCAACAGACCGAAGACGTAAACATTACGCACAAGTTACAAAAAACACCAGCAAAAGAAACAAATTATTAAAGAGATATCAGCCTGAGAAACGTGCTGTGCTGCACGCCATGCATTTACAATGAGGTATTAGTCAATACTCCACCGCCTGCATGAGGTTTATGGACTAGCACGGTGTGTTTTTTTTGTCCCTGAGTCAGGCCTTCAAGGCTGACTTTGCAGAGACTTCACCTTAATCATCTTTTTTTACTATCACTGCATAACTCAAACATGTATAAGTCTTTTTTTTAAGGCAGCTGGCATCAAAAATGTTGGATTAAAAGGCTCCATCAGCCTGACAAGACAACTCAAATTGACTCACTACTTTAGATTTTTTTTTTTAAGTAAAGGAAACGTCGTTCACATCCCTCACCACATCTGTGTGAACATCTGCAACCTTCAACATGATAGAAGAGGTAGATGAGAGAGGTAGTGATCGGCAGTGCACAGCCTGAGAAGCTCAGCTCAGGGTAACATTGCCCGTTTCCTCTTTTCAAACACATGGCTGAAGAATCAAACAGCAGCCAAGACTGCCCTCTGGTGGTCGTCTGACTGAACAGCAGATGTGCACTGATTGCAGGAATGACATTGCAAATTCAAAATGTTCGTGGGTGTTTGTTGATACTGAAGTCTGGTGTTTTTGCAGCTTCCTCATAAAAACCTGATCCTTGAGTCAGATCAGCTCCTCTAGTGTCTCTGATGTCAGATGAACTGGAAACTTCCTCAGTCATGTCAAGGATTCAGTGAGAGGTCTTAATCTCACATTTCAGAGTCACTTCTTCTGCAGAAGTACGAGTCGATACTGTGGGCGAAAATGTATCCAAAGATCCTCTACTACTCTACACCACAACGGAAAAAAAATACTGCTTTACAGTAAAGGAGGAACGATGAGCCGGCTCTGCTCGAGTCTAAAACGCAGACTTTATCAAATAACTGATGTGTGCATGTCAGCAGTATTAGAGAGTTATATTACAAACAGCAACTAATAAATTCAATTACATCTCCTCAGAGTTGGACTCGGTTACACACGGTAAGAAGCGTGCCCAGGTCAATGTCAATAAAAACAACAAAAAGCTTCCCACATGGCCGTCTGGGATGAAATCTGCAGAAACATGGCTCCATGGAGCTTCAAATGCATCTTTTTTATCAAGTTGGTTTTCATATTTTTATTTTGATGGCCTGCTTTGCTTCTAATTCTAAAGTGAAAATGTACTTTCTAATCTAGGTTTAATAGGTGCAATGACACATTTCTGATGAGATAATTAAGCAAATAAACTTGCTAAGATTTGAGTTGTTGCAGTGCTCTCTCTATCATGATAAACATTTAAACAAACATGTTCTGATGGTGAAATGATTCAGTCATTGTTCTGTTATAATTTGCACTTCATCCTTCTTTAAACGGAGAGTGATTGCTCTACAGAGAGTGAACAAACAAACGGAGGTGGAGTTCCTGTAGATGTTGTTGTTGAAAGGAGCTGTGGTGCTGGAATCCAGGGAGTGGTCACACACGAGGAGGAGCAACACGTGCACTGCTGCACAAAACCCCACTGCTCATGCTCCAGAACAACACATGCAGAGAGAGCTTATCTGACTGTACATCCACCATGTACCTCCCTACCTCCCTCCCTACCTACCTAACTACCTACCTCCCTCCCTACCTACTTATCTACCTCCCTACCCCCCTCCCTACCTACTTATCTACCTCCCTACCTCCCTCCCTACCTACTTATCTACCTCCCTACCTCCCTCCCTACCTACTTATCTACCTCCCTACCTCCCTACCTACTTATCTACCTCCCTACCTCCCTACCTACTTATCTACCTCACTACCTCCCTACCTCCCTCCCTACCTACTTATCTACCTCCCTACCTCCCTCCCTACCTACTTATCTACCTAACTACCTACCTACTTATCTACCTACCTACCTCCCTCCCTCCCTCCCTACCTACCTACCTCCCTCCCTCCCTACCTACTTATCTACCTACCTCCCTCCCTACCTACTTATCTACCTAACTACCTACCTACTTATCTACCTACCTACCTCCCTCCCTCCCTCCCTACCTACCTACCTCCCTCCCTCCCTACCTACTTATCTACCTACCTACCTCCCTCCCTACCTACTTATCTACCTACCTACCTACCTACCTACCTACCTACTTATCTACCTACCTCCCTCCCTCCCTACCTACTTATCTACCTACCTCCCTCCCTCCCTACCTACCTACTTATCTACCTACCTCCCTCCCTACCTACTTATCTACCTCCCTCCCTCCCTCCCTCCCTATCTACCTCCCTCCCTCCCTCCCTCCCTCCCTACCTACTTATCTACCTCCCTCCCTCCCTCCCTCCCTACCTACTTATCTATCTACCTCCCTCCCTCCCTACCTACCTACTTATCTACCTACCTCCCTCCCTACCTACTTATCTACCTACCTACCTCCCTCCCTCCCTACCTACCTCCCTATCTACCTACCTCCCTCCCTCCCTCCCTACCTACCTACTTATCTACCTACCTACCTCCCTACCAACCTACCTACATACCTACATACTTACCTACCTACCTCCCTCCCTCCCTCCCTACCTTCCTACCTACCTTCCTACCCCCCTACCTACATATCCATCTACCTTCCTACCTACCTACCTACCTACCTACCCACCTCCCTACCCTCCTACCTCCCTCCCTACCTACCTACCCTCCTACCTTCCTTCTTCCCTCCCTACCTACCCAACTCCCTACCCACCTACCTCCCTCTCTCCCTACCTCCCTCCCTCCTTTCCTACCTCCCTAGCTACCTCCCCCCCTCCCTACCTTCCTATCTACCTACCTATGACGCTGCACATTAGTCATGGTGAAACTGAAGGTGTGGTACAGATGTATTAATGCACGGCTCTGCGGTGACTCAGACTGGGTTTAATGTTTCTGCAGGCAGACATCAGTCGGCTGCGGTGGATTGAAGCTGGGATCTTTGGCTCCGGCCACAGGCTGACTCAGCACAAACTCTCAGGACAAAAAAAACCCTCTGCTGCTGCAAAACTATCAGATGGACTGACGGAAAGATACACCACCAAGCAGCACTCTGCGAGATGTAGACGCAACACAAACATGTTCTTAATGAACAGAAAGACAAGATATAGGTGTCTATATGGGGCTAGATGGGTTTTTTTTAAGGTTTATTTTTGGGCTTTTTGTGCCTTTATTGTAGAGAGAGGACAGTGGATAGAGGCAGAAATCAGAGAGAGAGAGAGAGGGGATGACATGCAGGAAAGGAGCTACAGGAACCGAACCCGGGCCGTCGGTGTGGAGGTCTGTAGCCTCCGTACATTGGGCGCTTGCACTATCCACTAGGCTACCTGCGACCCGGCTAGATGGTGTTTAAACAGCTCTGACAGAAATCGAGGTGTGACAGAATACAAACTTAAAGGGTAGTGTCACAATTTTTCAAGTCTTTCACCAAACAGACTTCAGCTGCCCTTATGAACATCCACACAGGTTTTTCTTCTTGCCATGATTCCAAGACTTGTTTTTAATTAAATGTAAGGCAACTACTGTCTTTTTTATCGGAGGCTAAATGAGGTATTTGTCCTGCATCTCCCTCCATCCCACTTTCCAAGCCCGACACTCTCAGCTGAAGTCTGTTCATAATGAGTCTGGTTCTGCTCGAGGTTTCTGGTTTCTTTCACTTAAAGTTTCTTTCTTTGCCACTGTAACTTATAAATGTTGCTGAGTGCTCATGATGGATGATATAACAATGAGTAAGGTTTTTCGTCTTCTTTGGACAATAAGATTTGGTGTGGAAAAGTGAGAGCTTTAGCGCCCCACGCTGGTCCAGAATTGGTGTTTCATGCTCTTTTTTTAAATCTTGAAAAGTTACACTAGTTTATCTCTAATTAGAAAGAGTTGCTTTAAATTTCTGGACATGAAAATTATCTAACAGAAACTTTAAAGAATCCCCTAAATCTACTTTTGAACGCTCTGTCTGCCCCGAGTGATTATTCTCAGGAACATTTATTCTGCCTCGAGTAAAACTTCAAATAAAAGCTCATCCTGATTTAAAGCCCAGTCCCCTTTACTTTGGCTGCATGTTTTGACAAATAAACACAGGTCTCATTTAAAGGCCCTGGTGTATTTAGTGTTGATTAGTTTGCAGATTAAAAAACATATAATCAAGAGTGTCTCCCTCTCTCCCCCACAGCGCAGCAGGTTGGTATAGATGCTCTTATACAAAGCTAGATCAAATTAAACATCTTTCATTTGTTTATCAATATCCTAATCAGGTACACAGTTCAATATTCTTTCTGGTTTGAATTTGAAAGTTGTCTATTGTCTAAGTGTATGAAGAGATTTGTCTTATAAAGTAGATTTAAAAATACAGACAACAAGCCCCCCAAAGAGAGACATTTGTTTGTGAATCTATATTTTTAAAGATGTAATAGAAATGTGCTGACTTGATGATGTAATGATGTGGTTTGAACTAGGGCTCGACCGATACCGCTATCGATATTAGGGATAATAAAAATCTGATACCGATATATCGGCCGATATCTTTCTTGGTTCTATGTTCGATCTGTAGAGATACACACACATATTTATTTGCATTAATTAATATTTAAATGCAGTTATCAAATGCTTGTGGAAAAGATAACGAAGACAAGATGGTCACTCTGCTTTTAGGTAACTGTGGAGGGCGATGATGCTCGTTGTAATCCATACAGCGCCCTCTGCTGGTGACAGAGAACTGCTAGTGTAATACAATGATGCTCAAATAAAATGATATTTGACTGCTGAATAAATCTATAAATATCGGCACATATCTGTGATAAAATTAGCCGATACTGATAGTCACTTGACGTGCTAATGTCCGTCGATATTATCAGTCAGGCTCTAATTTGAACCCAATTCAAACACGCATGAAGAAAAAGAACAACAACCTGTAAGACATTTACAGGACTTATCTGAAATCTTGTGACTCTCTGACTAATGTGTGACCTTTGACTTCTTAAAGTCAGACTTGGGAATGTGTGCGGGGACAAATTCCTCTGATTATCTCTAAGTGATTTACAAGGTCGTCCAGACAGCGTGGAGATTCAAGTGCAGGTCCCAGATGTGACCTGAACATGTAAGAAATGGATTTAAAGCAGGATAGGCTCCCATTCATTTTTCATGGGGAAACAAATTAGCCGCTGGTATGTTGTTTTTCTTGACTCACTATCTGTAAGACAGAGGCGGCACAGTTTGTGGGGATTTGTGAGGAGGGAGTGATTTTTTAAGGTTGTGACCCCTGACCACGTGGAATCGTTAATTAAAGGGGAAAGACGGGGAAGTTAGGGACAAGGTTATTTCCAAACTATCACTGCCAAAACTTCAGCTCACACTGGATGCGACATCTTCTTTTTTTTTTTTACGTCGGCATTAACGCAGCATGAAATCGTGGAGGTAATCACATTTTGGTGGACAAGATTTGAAAATTACTTTTCTGGCACAACTGATGTTTTGACAAAGATAGTCACCAAAGTTGAATATGTAAGTGCCTTGTATGTTTTGGACTGAATGTATCATAAGTGAGAAGTATTTTTATCCCCAAGTAATTCAAAGACACTGGCACTCATCACAGGGTTTTCTATTTCATGCTTCTTCTTTGTACTCTGCTGTGAGAGCTCACTTTGCTCCTCTACACTCAGCACATTACGTCATTAACAAACTAGAGCAGAGTTTTAATTTTTTTAATAAACATTGTTTTTATTTATTTTAATCTTAACAATCCAGGGTCTGAGTCAAATACAGTGTACACATTTACAACCACATTAATGACCAACCCTCCCTCCCTTCAGATCTGAACTTCGATCTCTTCAGCATGAGTGCCCGTTCTTGTTGCCCATCTACTGATCTTTAAATTTCATGTACCTGTACAGAACATTAAGTCTTTCTTTTGAATAAATCTTGTATAGTTTATGTTGGTCACCTCTTATAATAAATGTACATTCTTCGTTATGTAAAGTTTGTTTAATCGTTAAAAACCATAACTTTAGTGATTGGTCGTTCTTAATCCAAATAAATAAATGAAAAGGGAGGGACAAAAACGGCAAAATATCAGAGTTCTTAATTTAAACTTTAAACACAGGTGTTAATCTCAAAATGAAGCAAATTCAGAGAAACTGATCTCAATCCCAGTAGTTTGAAGAATATGGAGTAGCGTCAAACTTTTATTATTATTTCCTTCAGTCCATAAAATGAAGCTGCCTTTATTTGGGACAGGCGTCGATACAAGCCTGGCCTTTAATTCATTTCAAACAAAATTTCGGCAAAACAAAGATGGGAAAGAGTAGAAAATAATATTTGACCGCGCACTAAGTCAGGATATCGAAACAGATTTAAGTTAATATCACTGATTTGCTTTTGCTTTTTAAGACAATACAGCATCCTCCTGCACACAGGCTGATGTTTACATACAGTGTTTAAATGGTATCAAGTTTGGCTGAGTAGAAACCACATAAACCATAAACAGATAACTCCGGGTATTGTTTATGTTTATAGGTGGAAAAAGAAAAGAATCTTAAACATGTTTCCAGAATTTCCAGGAAATTAAATTAAATCATTAAGGTACCTAACTAACGATGTAAGTGAAAGTTATTCATTCTCATTAATCCATCAAATTCTTTTCCAAGAAACAAGTTAATCAATGCCTGTTTTGTCCAAGAGTTTAAAACCTCTGAATATTCAGTTAACTGACGAAACGACGAAAAACTAAAGACTCAGATGTTATCAGAGAAAGTTGAACCTTTTTTTGCTGCCTGTCAATCAAAGAAGTCGTTATTAATTATTGAATTATTGAATTATCGTCTCAGCTTAAACTTCCTTCTTCATAAAAGCTGTCGAGTTAAATGTAAACTAACGAGATAAGGGAGTTATGAGGTTTTCACATGATGAAGTAACCATGACGATGAAGATGATGATAATAATGATGATAATGATCGTCAGCCCTTGGCCGGATACCAGCTGAAGGAGAGTGGGACTGTTCCACGCTGCTGCTCTGCCTGCACAGCTCAATTCAATTAGCTTCTAATTAATTATAAATGTGGGTAATTAAAGGCGGAGAAGAAGCTATTAGTCACGTCTGCCACTGGTCGCATGTAGATGAGACACATGCATGTGGCAAATGAGCTCTAAGTAACATGCACGGAGGCCTGTCATGTGGGGATCACATGAGGGGGCTGTAATGATATAGATTACAGGTATTACATGGACCAGCAAAGTGATGTTTCACTCAGTTAAGTTAATAAATCCACTGATCTGTGTGTTATCTTTAGTTAATTTTATCTTTGAATCAGAATCAGAAACAGCTGTAAGTCGGTGTGTTTGTACAGGTATTGCACCCAATGAACTTAAGAAGGAAGAGACGAAAACAGTGAAGATCGAGGGCAACAGGAAGCTGAACTGAATCCCTTCACTGTTTATATCATGAGTTTTATCCCTAAAATGAATACCAATCTGTAAGATATCTACTGAAGGAAATGATAAAGTGACCTTACTATCTGATCAGACATTAAGGAAACATGCTATGTTGAAGTGCTGGCTTCTCTGACAACAATGCAGCAGCCAGTATGTCCTCCTTCTAACTTTAGATTCTGCTCCTGAATGCTCTGGATTTGTTTGGACCAGAGAAGGTAGGCGCTTTTAAGACCCCCCCCCACACGGCCGTTTTGGACGCCCCTCGGTTTGCCAGATATGAGAGCAGTTATCAGGTCAAACCAACAGGTGTTGCAGGTTCTGGAAGTGGTTCAGATAGAAGTGATTGTACCCGACCTAAAAAGCCTCTGCATGTTTCTAATAAGCTCCACGAGCAGAAACGTGCTCAAACTAGGATCAATATTGGAGATGCTTTTGAAAAATGGAGAGAGGTTAGAACACAGAAAGGTTTACAGACCCATGCAGAGCTGGATAAACACTGAAGCTTCAGAGTCCACCACATGGTGACCTGTGTGAGCATCAACTCTAGAGGGGGGGGCGGGGAGACAGCTCTCTAAGATGTTTTGAATTTGGACTGCAGTACACATTTTAAACACTAGGTGTCAGAGTTACATACTGCTCCTTTAATAACACCAATAAACATTAAAACACCACACCTAATTTGCAAAAGCAGTCCTTGTATAAATCAACTACATCAGATGAAAAAAAGAAAAACATGAAGATAAACCTCCAGATTAACTTAATCAAACAATTTTGCACAAACTGTTAAATAAGCTTTACAGATGAATATCAAATATACAATTTTAAAATTTGAGTGAGTGTCAGGGTGGTTGAACTTTGTCTAACAGAGGAGATGATGTTTGCCATCATCCTCCCCCGAAATCCTCCGCTCTGTGAGTGGAGCTGTTAAACACTTGTAGACAGCTGATTTATTCTGAAGAGATCAAAATGGAAACTCCTGGTCAGTGGGAGTTCAGGGGAATGATTCCGTCTGGGACAAGTAGATAACGCGTTTAGGCGTATTTAGATATTTCACTCATCAGCCACGGTTAGGTGCTGAAACAGAAGGAGGTCTGTGAAAGGGAACGTCTGATGCAACTCTAACATCAACTCTTCTCCTCTAGAAGCCAAGCAGACGCCTCAATCTACATAATGATTTACGCAGACACATTACACAAACTGAGGAGTGAAGGTGGCGCATGAACCTCAACTTTGAAAACATGTTTCAGGGTCTGCAGATGGTTTCAGATGCAGCAGCTCACGTTCTGATTGGAGCGTGTAAAACATGACCATATCACCCCGTTGTTGGACTCCCTTCATTTGCTTCCCGTCCAGGTGAGAGCCCACTTTAAGGTGCTGCTGCTAACCTTATAAAACTGTTAATGGCAGTGCTCCAGCGTTCCTGACTGACCCCGTATGTCCCTGCACGGGCTTCTCGTTCCCTTAGTGTCCCAAATGTCAAAAAGAAAGACGGTTGGTGAGCGGCCTTTTTTCATTCCACGCTCCGACTTTCTGGAACAGTTTGCCTCTGGGCCTTAGGCAGGCAAGTCACTGCAACGTTTTTTTGAGCGTGGCTCTTCTGTCCACGTTTGGCAAGTTTACATGTCTGTGGAGAACGAGATCATGCCTTATGCATGAAGACATAATTCATTTTCAACACTGCTGAGAGGAAAGCATTATGTTTGCTTTGCAGCTGTGACATTATCTGTACAGCTGTATCCTTCTTACACAACTTACTACTACTGTCATTTCCACACATGGACGACCCTGATGGACGCCACAAGCCAAAACGTGTTGGTCTAATAAAGTCGATCTTGATACTACTAAGTGTTGCTGGAGCTTTTAAACCTCTCCAAGCCTTACACTCTCTGTGCCAGATTGATTGTGACTTCTTCCTCAGTCTGCCATTTGTTGTGACAACCAAGAATTTCAGATCCAAACTTCAAAGATATTTTGTTGCATTCACAAGACTGTGATGTCAAGTAGCTGCAGAGAGGCCGGGTATGTAGCTTTGGTATTTGCACCTGTATTAGCTGAAGACTTTTGCAGCTGAGGTGTACCAGCATCCAGACTGCCCTGAAGTCTTCCTCCATGAACATGTACATCTGTGCCCGTCTTCCAATGCACATGAACCCAATTGAATGTCCCAGAGTCAGAGTTAAAATGAGCGTGAGTCCAGCAGAGCGTATGGATCACTTAGTCTTATCCACACACATTCCAAACGTGCAGTATAAACACTGTGTTATGTGACTTCATGCACATTTCACCTGTGTGTTTTTATATGTGTGGATGTGTATTTTAACGATTTCGCTGCCATGTGACGCCGGCTCATCTCTGCGACCATCAGCTTTGCTTTTCACAGCGTGTTGTGTGGAACTGAACACTCATCAGGTTGCATCTCTCAGGGAATAAGAAGTGTATTCAAACTTCTCACAAGGTTGGACCTCCTGATTTTCAAGGCAGGTTATCTGAATCAAATCCATCAGCACTGCCTCAAAACAACAAGCAAGGAACATGTTTACAACCAAAAGCTGATTCTGTTTTCTCGTTAATGATGCTGCAGTCGGTCGATACAGGTGCGTGTCTTTTTGGAGAAGTCTCTATTCTTGTTATTAATCATCAGAAATACTTTATAAATCGCGCAGGAAATTCTACAATTCTACAATTCACTTAGCAGACGCTTTTATCCAAAGCGACGTACATCAGAGAGTAAGAACAACACAAGCAAGGATCTAGAAAAAAGGGAACAATGTCAGTAAGAGCAAACGATCAGCTTTGAGTCTGATTGGACATACAGGTGCTGACAGGAAGTGACCAGAGGCAAAGCACAACATTGAGGGCAGTTCTTGAGAGCTCTAATCAGTATAGAAACCATCTTATAAGTCGTCGTTATCAAACAAAAACAAACGTCACAACCATCATCATCATCAATAATATGGAGACCATCATCATTAAGTTAGTAGGTATTCATGAAAGAGCTGGGTCTTTAGCTTTTTCTTAAAGGTGCAGAGGGACTCTGGGAAATGTGGTCGTTACAGTCTTGTTTCTTCAGACTTCAATCATCCAATCCAATAAACAACACCAAACAAGAGTCGACAGCAGAATAAGCTGTTTGGCATTGGCAAGTTTTTCATGGGTGCAACCCACATACTCAGCTCTGCTGCTTATCCTACAAATGCAAGTTCCTTACAAATGTGGCACCATTCAAAAGGGTAAGAAGTTACTAATCCATTCATACACCGCCGATGAAGCAGTGGGAGCAACTTGGGGTTAAGTGTCTTGCCCAAGGACACATCTAATGTAATGTAATTCATGCCTGAAAGGACTAATTATGAACCAGATTTGTTAGTTTCAATTTCAAAATCAAAGGAATTATTGGTTTGAGGTCATCAGACCCAGTGAGGGTATAAACATCATATTGGGAGAAACTGGTGTGGGAACTGTCCCCGTTATTACCCCTCTAAGGGCTGAAACCTCGAAACGCTCCATCAGATGTGGATATTAACACTCACACTGAGTCATGGTGTGTATTATGCAAAAAGAGATGCAACTGATCAACGTGCCTAAGTTGAATTTCACACACATATTTCTGTGCATACCAACACATCACTGAGGAGCGCTTCCCAGTGCAGCAGCACTTCTACTGACACAATTTGCTCTTCTATAAATTTTCTGTTTTTTGAACCTTTGAATTGTTGGTTTATGGCGGCTGTGGCTCAGTTGGTAGAGTCTGTCATCTGGCAACCAGAAAGTCGGGAGTTCGATCCCCAGCTCCTGCAGCCACATGTCCGATGTGTCCTTGGGCGAGACACTCAACCCTGAATTGCTCCAGCTGCTTCTTCAGCAGTGTGTGAATGTGTATAAATGGGACACTGATGGACACTTTACTCAGCAGCCTCTACCATCAGTGTGTGAATGTGTAGGGGTGACCTGCGGTGTAAAAGAGCTTTGAGTAGTCAGAAGACTAAACAAGCTCATGTCCATTTACAGTTTACAATTCAAGGCACAGTCGCTTTCTGCATCCTCAAAACAGAAACACACGATACAAGATACCAACATACCATGGGCGCTACCAGGGGCTCAAGCTCATTTTCTATTTAAACAACAAGTGACACTGGGAGTGAAAATGATGACTGCGTTAGGAAGAAAATAGGAAAGACACCTGCGGTAGTTGGCAAGACGCTTTGCACTGGGCGTAAGCTAGGTCACTTAAAGTTAAAGGACATAAATTGAATCTCCCATCTAACCCTGACCCTAACCCATACTGATGATGACATGAGACCCCTTTATGATCACGTTAGCCCTGACACTTCATCATCCACTGGGTTGGTTTGCAATGCTTTTCTGTGATGTTGTTATTGTTCTAATGCTTTACTGTGTGTCCCCTCCTGCAAAGACAAAGTGCCTTCAGTAAAACAATAACCCTGAAAATGACTCTGCCTTCTTTTGCCATATTCTCTAAATACAAACATGCAGTAATAAATGGGACTTTAGTGACATTTGTAAAGGACACAACAAACCACAGCAGCACAATCGGACTCCCTGCTACTGACGTCCACATTGTTCTCGTTGTGTCTTCTGCTCTTCTCATGTTACAAATTTTAATGTTAATACATCTAGTGTCAGAAAATGCAGCCGTGCAGAATGAAACTCCCCTCCATCCAGACATTGACTTTGGATTGGAGATGTTTTTTTGAACTTTAGCCAAAACTAAATGCTGTGTCACTTTGTCCGCTCATAAAAACCAGAGAGATTAAAAGAGCTGATCTCATTTGTCTGGATTTGTCCTGACTTGAATGCAGAAGCAGAAAAGGAGCGTTTATATAAAAATCCTAAATGGTTATTTAGAAGGAGAAAGAAAGCTGGAGCAGAACATTTGAGCATTAAATTAGTTTAAGTGATGTGTGAGTCATTGCACAATGGGATAAAAAAGCTGTAATTATTCCTTCATATTTGAATAATCGCTCATTTTGTTTCATGTGATTGAACTGCTGCATCTCTGGAAATTGAGTGCATGCTGCAGTGAGCACAGATTGTCAGACACACCCGTCCAGATCACAGGAAGTTTGATTTTCTGCTCTTGTGTTTTCTTTATTGTTCCATTTTTTTGTTATTTATCCCACCGTGTAGAGAAGAAACAAATCTTCAAAGCACGGCCTGGATGATACACGCTACCTGATACCTGCACAGGCTGTCATACCATATTGCTGCCTTGCATTTCTTCACTATTGATCAGCCCAAACATGACTAATGCACTGCCAGCTCTGCTTCAGGTCCAAACATCACTTAGCACTGACGATGAAACTCAGAGCACCCACAGGCGGGGCGAGTGCGGCAATGATTTGCTCCGATTTGCAGGACACTGTCCAGAAGGCAAGAGAAACATCCAAATAGATTTCTAATAAAACATGATACTGACTTAGGTGATGTGTACAACATTTTGAGATATGTCCCCCTGCAGCCCACCCCCCCCTGAATACACACTACATCATTACTAGCCCCTCTCCTATGGGAGGAACAGTTTTTGGCCCACAGCCACGTCTTAATCGCAGCTTTAAGGAGCACTTAACCTGCGTCTGCTCCTTCATGAACTTCCTTGATACACACGGTGAATCTCTGCGGTATCCCTGCCCTCACTTCAAGTCACATGGTCACTCCGCTTAAAGACACAAACAAGCCTCCATGTGATTCTGATGTGTCAGGAGTTTCTGTTAGAGGAAAACTCCATCATGAAACGCGGCAACACTTTAAAGAGGTCATATTCTGCCCTTTTTGGGGTTCATATATTTAATCTATGTACCTACTTTTGTACGTTCACAATAGCTAAAGTTATAAAAAAGTGTCTGTTTTCATGTACTGCTCCTCCTTACTCCCTCTACGCTCTGAGTCCATCAGCTACACTCTGTTGAGCCCACACTGCAGAGCCCCACGTGGGCCAAGTCTGCTCTGATTGGTCTGCCGATCCGCTCTGTCGTTATTGGTCAGTTGCTCAGCACGCTTCTCGGAAATGTCCCGCCTCTTTTACCATATTTGGAATGCAGCCACTGGCTCCGTCCGAGGGGAGCATAAACATTAGCACCTTAGCGCTACTGCGCTACCGCAGGCTACGGCATATCGTGGGCGTGCTACAGAAGTTAACGGGCGTGCAACATGAGCTGCAGGGCAACGAGCCAATGGGCTTAGATCAGTGATCTCACACTGACAATGACGTCGGACTGACACATTTTTATCGAGGGTTGTTGTATAAAATGTCATAAGATGGTAAAAATCAAATAATCAAAGCTGGTGCGCTGATAGCCTAGCGGTTATGACGCATGCCCCATGTACAGAGGCTGTGGGTTTGAATCTGACCCCGGCCCTTTGCTGCACGTTATCCCCCCCAACACTTCCTGTCTCTCTTCAGCTTTCCTATCTAATAAAGGCAAAACTCTGCAAAAAACTATAACTTAAAAAAATAAAATAACCAAAGACTAAAGTGACTGGATAAAATGTTAAACAAGCTGATATGACACAATACGTCATGATGACAAGATATGATTTATGACATGATAAGATACGATGACATGATACTACAGTATATGACATGAAGCGGTATGACATGCTACGATACATTTAGAAACGTTTTGAAATAATTTTAAGTTAAACCAAAGTTCTCTTCAGTTCCATACGCGTAGCAGATTACACTTTTATGACAAAAAGCTTAATTTTTGATCTTGATGAATGTTATTTATCTGATTAAAGTCTTTATATGTGATTTTTTGATCCAGCAGGTGTCGCCCTTGAGCACCAGCATGAAACCAAAACAACTCGCGCTGCATTGTTGTGTTAGCATGCTAATGCTAGCGATCTTTATTATGCTCGTATCTTCACACTGCATGTAAATTTACCTGAAATGAGCGTGATCTAGAAACACAGTTAAGCAGTGAGTACAGTATGTTATTCTTCTTTTCTCTAGTCCCTCAATTAAACAACTTTTATACGTGAGGGGAGGAGTCAGCCGGCCGTCCTGGCGATGTAAACAAACTGAAGATAGGACTCTGAAAACTCTGAAAACATCACAGTGGGACTCGGGTGTTACACCCATTGTAGACAGTCATGACTCACAGAGTTATTTTCAGAGGATATACTTGATTTCTACATTTAAGTGTGAAAAATCGCATATAAAGACTTTAAAGAGCAAATATTCTAGTCTATAAAAAGCTGCAAAATAATGTTATTAATAAGCTCTTTGCAATTGTAGTGACTTTGAATAGCTTGTCAAAAAATGTAAATATGGAAAGCAAATAGAAAATTATCACATTTTGGACTTGGAAGCAGAGATTGTTTGCTCATGAATTACTTATTAGGGATTGAGTTTGAAACTGCTTGAAGTATTTAATTGCCTTGTGATGCTTTTCTTGTCAAACGTCCTTACTTTGCCTGTGTGAATCACTTTGAATCACCTGTATGTTTCAGGTGTGGCATATTAATAAAACTACATAGGCTTGCTCTGACTGTTTTTTAAACATGAGTTATTTGTTATTTCTGTTGTTTGTTCAGTATCGATTCGTACTCTTCTACTGTTAAGAGCGTAACTGAGTGCCTAGCCACTTAGCCACATGCTTATCTTGCCATATCCTGTCTGGACTGAGATTTCCCAGATGCCAGGATGAGGCATGAATTATCACTGCAAAATCTCAAAGTCTTGTCAAAGCCTCACCGACCAACTCTGCCAGGCAACATGTACTGTTTTTTTGTTTGATTCCTCCAGTTTGATCACTCTCCTGATTTCCCATCTTAAATCCTCACCGTCGTTTCCACAACAAGGGCTTTTAAACTAAATGTAAACAGTGTCAAATCGAGTTGTGGCCCGACGCCAATAAAACGTTTCCCCACAGTACTGTCAGTGGTGGAGCCAGAAGCTGACATCGTGATTGTCCTTGTCCCATTAGGTCAATCAATGAGACTGAACAGAGTAGAGAGGAAGACAAGGAAGAAAGGGGGGAGGATTAGAAGGAAAACTGAGGGTTGTGTCTGTGTTGAGAGGGAGGGGGTGGGGGGGTGGGGGGGGCAGCTCCTCCCATAATTAAGTTAGCGTGCTGCACTGGAGGTCCATGTTTACGGGGCAGGCTAGGGAGTTTCCTTCACTCAGTGGACAGATCTGAGCGCGGAGAAGGCAGCAGCGAGCACTCTCACTCTCCTGTCTCTTGATTTTCTGCAACTCATCCCTCTGCTGCGACTGGCGCTCCTAGACACACAGACTAGCAGAGGACGAGACGGGGGAAGCAGCAGAAGCAGCAGCAGCAGCAGCACCTGCTTAACCCTCCTCCACCAACTCCCTCCCTCCCTGCCAGGCCCAGGACCTCATCTCTGCTGCCGTTGCCTCCACCACCGCTGCCATCATGTGCGACTGTTTCCATCTGGCCTTCCCCAACTGGCACGCCGCCTCCTCAGAGACGGGTGGGCAACACTCTCTCTCCGCTCTATTTTCCCTCTCTCTATGACTTTGTCTGTGCTGTTTTCTTCCTGAGTTATTCACTGATTCAGCAGCAGGGTTCAGTAGTGCAGTGTGAGAGGAGAGACTGGGTTTGTGCGTGTGTGTTTTTTCTGATGCAGGGAGAACACAGTGAGTGAGTTTAAGGCGGCTGGTGCTGATGCTGAGTTGTGTTTCTGACCTGCAGTGGGGTGCTGGGTGTGTCTGCAGAGTGCAGGGGAGTGTTTGAAGATGTCATCATTGAGGATGTCAGGCAGCTCCGCACTTTCTCCCGCTTCCCTCCCGCTGTGCGTTTGAAGAAGAGGCCAAAAGAAAACAAGACTCGGTTAATGCGGCACTTCCTAAATGAAAACAGCGATAGAGGATAAATTCCTGAGGGCAAAGATGAAAAGAGCTTCTTCTGAGAGCAAAAACTATTCTCCAAATTTAAAAATACCCTCACAGGCAAAACCCCCAGAGACGAGCGCTTTAAGGCTGCTTCCTTTATATAAAAGAGGGAAGAGTTACTACCTGTAACCTTGCATCACTTTCACTGTAGGAGCCAAAAAAAAAAAAGTAAAACTTCAGAAAGTTTAGGATGTGCAGGTTCTCAAACTTTTGCAGAGAATATTTTTATATTTTTATATTACTGCTCACAGTCTTTCCTTTGATACATCACAGTCAGAACTCTTCAGGACTATAAATGTATCGTTAAAGAGGACACATTGCTGACATGATTTAAAACGTTTACATGCCATGTATGGAGGCGTTAAACATCGTTGTGTAATTTGTGTTAAATCAGTCAAGTTGAGGGACAGTAGACGGGAGATTCGGCTTTCCAAAGATGAAAAGAAAAGGTTATAGAAATACAAATTCATCTGTCGAGGGACGTCCAAACAAAAATACATTCAAAACAAACATCATCGATGAAATATAGTCATGATAAAGAGATTTTAAAGACACCAACACTGAAGTTTAAAACATCTTATAGATAGTTAAAGTGCGTCATCTTGTGTGAGCTTTGTTAAGTGGCTCTGCGTCTGCAGGTTTAAAAGTGTTTCTGAAGCCTTCAGGAGCAACAAGCCGACAGCCAGGGTGTTAACATTCAGGATACATACTTAAAATATGTCATTTATTCTGCTCTACAGGATGATTGAAGTTAAGTTACTTTACAGCTGCGAGTGGCAGGTTGTGTCGATTCAGATTCAGATTCTTTATCGTCCCTTGAGGGGAAATTTGTTTTGCAGCAGGAGCACAAAAAAAGACAACAAACACAAGGACAACATCAACAGTAAAATCAAAATAAACACAAAGATGAAATCAGGACACAACACAACAAAATATAAAACAAAATAAACCATCACACTAAAATCAGTCTCATATCAAAATGGATATTTTTACTTATACACCAGTCGCTGGTCGCCAGAAGAGCAGCGGCTGGTGTTTGTGATTTGAATTGTCAAAAGTATGTCCTTTAAATCTTTCCAAAGGTTGTTGTTTGTAGTATGTTTTTGTCTGGAACATTACGCAGTAGTTTATAGACACTGCCGGTTAAAAGCATCGATTTTAAAATGTACCTCAACGTTTTTTTACGAGGTAGGTGGTCGTGCCAGGGATGAATCAGACAAACCATCAAATAAGGCAAAGAAATCAAAGCATCACCAACATGGCATGGTTATAAATTCATGCTTTTATGCTCCTGTTTTAACACTTTGAGGTTTGTCTATGTAGGTTCTCAGTCATCCTGGTCGTGGTTACTTAGAAATATCTTCAACCAAGTCCAGTTGCTTTTGGATCAAGCTTCGAGCACTTTGAGATTTGCATCAAATATAAATTACTTTATGGATACGATTGATTATTTATTATTATTATTATTATTATTAGATGATAAAATTGCTAAAAAGGTAGAAGAGAATAAAATTGAGCCTTAGTTGAGTTTTCATTGTGCCTCTGATATCGTCCTTGTTCTGTTGAGTTTCATCATATGTGACAGACGTTGACTAAAACTGGTGAAGCGTTGATTTAAAAGTTATTGTTTTGTCTGATGTCGATCACAGGCTTCAGGTTGATGTTTGCTTTAAGGACGTAAATGTCTGCTGTCTGGTAAAATGTTGAATCCAAAACAACACTGGCTGTGTTTCTATGTTTTTCTACGTCAAAGCCCCCCCACCCCCCCGCCCACACTTTACCCATAATTCTTCTCATTTACTCTGCAGCTACTTTAAATTAAATCTGCCTGAAGAGGTGGAGAGTTTTGTGTCGCTCTGAAAGGCTTCAGGGAGCGCTCAAGGTCAGAGAGAGAGAAAGAGCTATTAGGAGAGGGAGAGGAAGAGAAAGAGGGAGAGTGAGATTAGTTTACAGTGAGAAAGGGAGCCAGACAGGAGGGCCAGAGTCTCAGCCTCTGTCTGAAAAATCCTGCTCTGCAATCATTATAACACCACTTGGGTGATTGTCTATATGGCTGCAGCAAAGAGATGATCTTAGCATTTGTTTTTAACCTGTTTGAATCATCAGAGATGTTGACACTGATTTTTTTGAAAGGCATACAACTTTGACGTGAATATTGAACAATAAGTCTCAATGATACTTGTTAGAAATATTAATGAATGCTCTCATATTTTTGGTTAATTTCCAATTTTTTATTATTAAATCTATTTCAACTTAGATTGTCAGACTCGTCAGGAGAGAGAGGACACTCTTAACAAACTTTGAAAAAAGTTAAATTCCAGATCAAATGCAAGAAAAGGCAGGTTATGTGTATTTGTTTACATTGCTGTGGTCGAGATAAATGTTATTTTAGGGTGAACAGCAGTGAGAGTAATCAATTGAACAGATCAAATGTCATTCAAGACAAAAATCAACCTGATGTTTCTGTTACACAACTAAATGATCTGGTTCAAATCACTCGATGCTCAGGGCTTATGAGGAAAACAAAAACACCAGGAATTGTTGGAAACACAGTTCAACCCCATGTGCAGGTAGCTGACCTGCAGTAAGACTGAGTCTCCGTCTTTCTGTTGGAATTGCACGGCGTGGGAAAACATGCGAGTAGGAAAAAAGATTCCAGAGCTGTGATGAAACTCGCTGTAAGTTTGTAGCAGATCAATAGATTGAAAGCATGCGCTTTTACGGTCTCATGTTCATATAATCCATGCAGAAAATCTAATTTAGTTTTTTTTCCCCCCCTTTCACTCAAATCTTATTATAATTTGGATTGAAACAAGCTGCCCTACAGTGAAAGCAGCTTGTGTCTGCCTGTTGCACTGAAAACTGAGCAGGATCCAAATCCAGGAGCACAAATAACGAGCTGCATTACTTTATATTAGTTTCTGAAGAGGGGAGCCTCAGGGAGCCTTCCAGGTGCTCCTCAACAGGAAACACAAACTGGAGCAGAAGGCGGTTATGTAAGAGACGAGCTGAGGACAGGAAACCGATTTCAAGATTTTACATAACATTTAAACCTGCATGTTTGTTTTTGTTGTTTCTTGTGATTTTAATCAAAGCTGATTAAAGTAAGTGGACTGTAAAAGACACACAAAGGGTTAAATGCCTCCCTTACTGCTCTGCAGAGCACACAGTGTCTCTGCATGCTGATGCTGTTTGTGTGCATTTAAATGTGACATTATGCCATCATTTAGGGAATAAATGTGTCATTTTTAAATGCAAATGAGCTTCATTGCAAATGCGTCTAATTCAAAAATAATGCTGCTAACATGCACGGCAGAGGCGTGTCCAGAGGGCTCAAGGGGTGGCATGGCCCCGCCTAGAAATCTGAATGGCCACCCGAAAAAAATCCTAAACTGCGACTGGCTATATCTGCCCTGTCAGAAGCAGGACTTTTGTTAAAACCAACTAGGTCTTTTTTTGGAAACGCTGCTCTATTTCATAAGACAGGAGCACAAGAAAGTAATGCACTCTGTATGACTTGCAATGAAATAACCAGCAAAACATTGCAAGTCAGACTGTGCAGGAGTGTGCATGCAAGTAATTTCAATTCAGACTTTAACTTAAATCTTCTTTTTGTGTCATTAAAACATTAAGATAATGTTGCCATTATCAATCAATCAATCATTATTTGTATAGCGCCAACTCACAACAAGTGTTATTTCGAGACGCTTTACAAAAGAGTATATGGGATAATATGCAGGAAGGATTTCCTGTTGTCCACACTTCCTTGCCGCTGAGGTGGAGGTCGGAGCAGGCCGTGCATGCATATCTTATTTTATAGATTAGGTTTGATTGGTGAAGATAGAAAGGGTAGATAATTGATATTTATGTGTGTGTGTTTGTGCGCACATCCCACTTCAGGCCACCCCTGCATAAGTCAGAGCCACAGTTGGGCCACCTCAGTCAAAAAAATCCAGACACGCCCCTGATGCACGCGCAGTTGGAGTGAAAAAGTTACCGCCTGCTCAGAGTTGGTGGTCACTGCGCCACAGTATTTTTAGAGGATGTCAAACACAAACCTTCATGTGATCATGAGTACAACTCTCTCTTTGTGTGATCAAAAACTGTGAATAAATTATGTAAACATTCATTTGAGTTTTTACTACTATGAACATAATCAGTGGTTTAATCAGTCCGACCCTGTCAGCAGCTCATCACTTCTTCAACATGTGTGGAGACGGTCAGGAGCTGTTACGCATGACGGGGATGCGTGTGCTGTTTGTTTCCTTTAAGGTTGTCCTTGTTTGTTCTATTCAGGGAGGAAGCTTTGTTTTAAACAGTGAAATTCATATCACGTTCAAAGAAAGAAATCAAGAGCAGGGGAAGGTTATGGGGGTGTTTGAGCCTGAATATCATATCATGTGCTTTAGACCTTAAGATGGAGCAGATAGCGGATTAAAATGAATCACAATTGTTGGTGCTTTTAGCGACCACAACCTGTTACATGAGAGGTTCACTGTCACAGCATTGTGTGAGGACAGACGAGTTTAAGCGTCTACATGGGTGTTGTTTGAAAGCCGACAGCCACAACACTAGTTCATAAGCCTCTTTCCTCATCACATCAGCACAAGCACTGAGGGAGGAGCCACACCCAGATCCAGAGCCGCAGTTGATCCCAAATATGATTCATACAGGATCTGCACCACAAAAGACTTCAGCATCTACCGCTCTGTTTTTTTTATGTGCAAATGATACCAATCAAAGTCAAAGCAGAACTCTGAGGAAGCATTTTATACATATTTTGATATATTTCCTCTAATGATAAGTCATAAAAGTGAACAGTACTGAAGGAGCATTCATGTGTATTTTATTTTTCTATTATGTTTTGCTGCTAATAGCGGTTTGACATCATTTCCAGGAACTTGCAGTTAGTGTGTTTTTTTTCCTTATTTACCTGTGCATTTGTGGTGAGAGGCTAGACAAGGAGGGTGAGTGGGTTTGAACATTTTCTGTTGACAGTCATCGTTATCCTTATTGTCATCATCGTAAGAAGATATTACTTTTTTTTGTTTAGAATTACTTTGCACTCTTTTTGTCAACAAACATATCTGGACTTTGAAATGTATTTTTGATACGAACGAGTCACAGGTACAGGCCCACTTAGTCAAAGGCTGCTTTCTCCAATCTAAGACGCCACAATAAGTACTATAATGTGATTTTATTTTGATCATTTCCGTCAGGAGTGAGTGTTGATATGCGCCCACTTGACAAATATTTAAGAAAGGAGAGTCAAAACGTGATCTGTCGGTAGTGAGGGCAGAACAACTGGACATCCGTCTGGTGAATAATACAACAAATACATCATCAAGTCATTCCAGGCAGCATCTGAATGCTTCATAAAGCTCACTGCAAACACTGACGCCATGGTCGAACTACACGGGACACCAGCAGCAGTGTACTTGAGACGTGGCACATGACAGTTTTCAGCCTTGAGGGACTCAGTCTGTTTAATGAATTTATCTGACACTGTCCGGCTTCACTTCTTGAAGACACACTGGACCATCAGTGTAACACAAGTCGCTCAACTTAACTCCACAGCAAGAGCAGAGTGAAACATGAACATATAAATCTACTTTTTAAAATGACGCTTTACTAGTTTACGTCTCGTAAAGGACCATTGATGCAGAAGAAAAGAGAAGAAGAAAATATCCACTAAAGTTGATGGATAACTTCTGAAAGGTGTCAATCAGAGTTTAAATTGAATGCTAATGTCTATTTTAAGACCTCCATACTTTTTCTCTCTAAACGCTTTCCTGTTTGTTGTTCTTCTCCATCTAATCCGTTTCTTGTAACTGAAATATACATCAACTGTTCTCCTGATTTTGTGCGGGTAAAAGTCGTATGATGACGAAATTAAGCCTGATGGACGTCGTTAGTCGTGCAGTGAACACTGAGGTAGGATGGGTTTCTGCCATGTTTGATATTTTGGTAGAGTTTGATTGAGATGTGCATATGAATTGAAAGCACTCCCGACTACAACCTCCACCTGTGGGAGTTTCTATCGACAATTGTGAATGCTCCGTCCTGATTTAACTCGTGCAGTGTGAGCTCTCATGTCATGCAACAATCGGGTCGTACAGTGTGAGCACATACAGTAAATCGGGAGCTTTGGTCGTGAGATTCAGTCCTACAGTGTGAGCTGACATTCGACCACAAATGTATTCAATTGTACAGTGCGGGCCGCTCTTTAGTAGGGCAAGAAGTAAAGTCAAAGGATCAAAGAAAACAGTTGGGTTAAATGTCTGGTGATCATGAAGTCTGTTAGAATTTACATTTCCATGTCAATGGGTCAAGTTGCAGTTAAACCAAATAATTCAAATTAGTCAACAAATGTCACAACCATCACTGTTTATGGATAGGTTAAGTAATGGAAACTCTAGACATTAAAGTTGTTTTTTGTAAGTTAAGGTGTTCCTCCACTTCAGTACTTTATTCAGCTAAATTTACAGGGAGGTGGATTCTTTAATAAGATATTAATGTGAAGGTAGCTTCCAGGGCGTACAAAGAGTTAAGTCTCCAGAACACACTTCATTCAGTTTGGGAGTGACACCCAAAGGTACCTAAAAGTGTCCCGCCCCCTTTGTCCATCTGAGACTGAACTAATCACTTTAGCCACTTTGGCAGTCTCACTCCCGCCTGGAATGCTAAAAGGGCAGTTTGGGTAACTTGTTGTTAACAACTTGGTTTATTTCCCCGGAGTTGAACCAACAAACAGCAGCAGGTAGGTGAACTATTGATTCTGCATTAATTGAAGGTAATGACGGTGATAAGGACTCAAACCATAGTCGATGTAACGGTGCAGCTGCAGAGGATGTTGGGTATTACATTTCACAACATGACTAGACTGTGGTGTGTTCAGAGCTGACACGGTGAATCTGTTGTGTTTGTTAAGATTTCTGATCAGGGTGTTAGAGAACTTTAGGGTCTATGATGACGGTGCACGTTGTGTTTTAGACAAGTTTCCATTTCAGAAAAGGATCCGAGCTGTGGTGTCATTCGATAGCGTCTTTAAATTATCATGAATCATCAACCTTGAAGCAACAACACACCCTGATACAGTAGAAGGTTTTTTCACTCCATCAGTCTCTTAATGCACTCACACAGGCAGTCAGAGCACCTCACATGATATACATTAAGGAAAGAGTGGGGGGGGTGATGGTGTGAGTGGTGAATCGAGATACTATGGTGTAGCAGTATACTGTATGTCTGTGCATTAGTGGGCATATGGCATGTTTGCTACATAACTACAAATTTCAACTTTAGTTTATAATATTAAGCCTCTACTTGCTGAAGCTTTTTTGATACAGAGCAGGAGACAAGTGCTACATCATTTTCATGCACAATAATCTCTTAAACTACTTGTAGAAGAAACTACTGATTATATCAAGTATTGCGTTTTTTTGTGGTTGATATATTTGCAAAGTAAATCACCTCTGCAGAATCTTGTAAATCCCTCTCTAACACTGGCTTCTCTTTATTGAGCGTACACTAACCCAAGGCTTTTTATCACTTTGTATGAGTATTAATTAATTGGTTTTATTACAATTCAGACCCTCATCAACCACCTCTACCTCATCTAGTTTTGCAACTTCTTGAGTTGCTAATTTTTCTGGAAACCTAATCCACGTTGGGTGACATTTTCCTTTAATTTCTTGATTTGAGCTAAGGAGTTTAGTGCGTCAGTGAGGCTTAGAGAGGTCGCAGTCCCAGTTCTACAGCTTATTAGAATAAAAATTAATAAGCTGTGTGAGCACAAATAACTTGATCTGCACTGTGAAATGATTGGATTCCTCTTGTAGGGTTCAATAACAACATTTTAATACTTGTTTCTAGTGTTACAACATCTGCTGATCAGAAGCCTATTGATCATGTGAATTTATTTGCGAATTGATTTCATTGAAAAAGAGTGATAGCTAACTCACAAGCGACACTACTCGTTTGAATATGAAGCCAAGGGGCAGTAAACATTGCCATGGAAACAGCAAGCTCCACCAATCAGAGACGTCGTTGTGACACTCTATGATCGTAGGGAGTGTAGATCCTTTCCCCAAGATTGCTAATAAACAAAGTTTTTCTTAAAATGAGTTTGATATCATACGAACTTGTGGCTCCTACAGGAGCACAAACCATCGTTTCACACTCAGGTCGCTCGTGGTCAGCCTACCTTGGATAGTTATGGCATACATGTTAATAATCAAATCCACAATGGAGAAAATTAATGGGATTTTTACTTCTGGAACCAGCTCGATAGTCAAGCTTTGATTCATGCAAACTTATTAAAAATGACTTTTCTTAATGTATGCTGTAAATCTAAGCTACTAACACCTGGAGCACAGCCCTAAGCACAACTCCTGATACAATGAACCTCACATTCAAATGGCCTGAACAAATAGCTGACTTAAAATGGAATCAAACCAAGTAAACGTTAGTGAGTAATAATCTGACTAACCACGCTCACATGGAGTCAGACTTCCCCTCCTCAGCAGTCTGCAAAGGCCGACCTGAGAGGCCGACCTGAGAGGCTGCAGAGTCTAATCTGTGGATCAATACATTGGATCACTTAACGGACGAAGAAGGCAGCAGGTCCCTGGGGGAATTATTGCCAGGAAGAACTCTAAATAGTCTCATCATCGGCTCCAGTGTCTCTCTGAGCCTCAAAACAAGCGTCAGGAGTCAGACAGGGTGGAAGTCTCCGCTTACAGCTCAAAACACATAAATGCAGAAAAACAAGTGCTCGACTTCTAATTATCTGAACGTACAGGTGTGCATCGTCTTTGTAGCCTCACAGTATTTCACACTTGCATACATTGTGTTCATGGATCCCTTTAATTGGCCGTGGTGTTGAAAGATTTGCAATGCCTTTTTGAGATAAAGGACTTTGCTCAGATCAAGATTGGCGCTGCTAAAAAATTTCCATTGTGCAATTTTCCCTTCAGCTGTTAATCACCATGCAACCTGTTTTTGAGATTAGGTTATTTACATGTGCTGGTGCAGCTTGTTGGAATGAAGTTCTAATATTTCTGACATTATTTAACAATTAGCTGATGTTCTTACAGAAATGTATGGTTTGTTAATCTGTGTGTGTTTTCTACAGGAGGCGGTCGGAGGCTGAGAGGAGCAGAGCCTGTACCAGAGGACAACTCAGTGAGTATCTTATTTTGACTAAAATAGAAATGAAAGGATTTTTAAAATATATTTTTAAAGGTTTCTCTCTTGGGCTCACTCGACAGCAAAACAAAACTGAAAATTTAAGTAAGTCACAGAAACATTTGGGATGTCCTAATCGACTGTTTCAGCCCTGATCTGGAGTCCTAGAAAATTGGGTTCATCTGATGTCGAGTCTGAGCTGATTGACCTAAATTCTGATAAAAAAAATATGTCTGACACATTTAAATAACAGCCTTCTAAATTGAGCATAACTTACTTTCCCTGAGCTACTTACCCAAAGGCCCTTGCTCAACACTTTTTAAGGTGATTAGTCCTGCAAGATTAATCCTCTGGGGACAATCGATGTCTGTAGCAGTTTTTTTTTTTATGGGAATGTTTCAAATTATTTTGTAGATAATTTCCTCTGGAACGTGTTGGACTGTAAGACTGACTAACACTGCCTTCCCTGGAAACACACAACTAGTGTGACAATTGTTATATGCCAAATAGCCAGTGGCAGAGGAAGGTGTGTTCACACTTCATACCTTTGTGGCTCGTTCTTCAAGGAGAGCTACTTTAGATAAGAAAACGTTTTATTTTCAGGGTGCTATGAAGAAGAGATGATGTATAAGTAGATGACTGAGAGTGACTCAGATGTCTCTTTAAAATGAATCACAACAGCTGTTTTGGGAATAGACCAGGTGACTGTTTTGGTGCTCACTGACCCGATGTCCACGCAGATATGTGACGAGCCATCTCAGTTCACTGAGGGAGAGAGACCACGTCCTCAAGGATCGTCGCCCGTCGAGGAGTATCCTGAAATGGACAAATACACAGACAGTGACAAAGAGGTACAAAGCACAGACACATCACCAATCCAGATTACAAACAACTTGTTTTCATGATGTTTAATGACCTGAAAATACAGTGAACACATCAATTAGGCCAAGAAATCAGGTGTTTTCAGCAGTAATCTCTTTATTTTTCATAATCCCTCCCGGCGGAGGAAAGTAGATTTCTTTATAGCCAGACATTTTAGAAACAGGGTTATTACAGAGACCAGACTACAACCTCGTTACCTAAATAGGCAACTTGTAAACACACTGAGTCCATGAACAGTCTGTTCGTGTATAGATGTTCATGGACTCACTCAAATGAAGTTAGAAAAACAGGCTTGTGACCCAGAGAAGGAAGCCTGTGTTTGGCTCATTTAGCCTGACACGGATCTATCTGTGCGCTCAAATCAAAGTATGAGGTGGATTTTTAAAGTCTTTAGGTAAAGATGAGTGAAAATGAAGAAGACTGGACTGTTCCACATGAAGTCACAGATTAAGGTCAAATGTGACAAATATGTAGATAATTTAAAATTTGTATAAAAGCCAAAAGATATTTCACTATGTATTCTTAAACACATAAACTGGGATTTATTTTATGTTCAATTTCGACGTTCAGGTATGATTGCTTTTTGTTCTATGAGGAGGCTTGTTACAATATTTGGAAATGAAATTCAAAGGTAGAAGTCAGAAAAAGATGGAACTCAAACAAGTACATTTAAAGGATTAATAAATAAAGTAACCCACTACTACTAAGTGAAATGCTTTTTTATGGTCGTCCAGGCAACAGGCTGTGGTCTGAGATGGGCTGTGTTTTGCTTACAAATGCATATAGTAATAATGACCATGACTCGGCTGCTCTTTGTATTAATGCAGAGTATTTCATTTTCAGAGCAAATAGTTTCAAATCCTGTTGATGGGGTTTCTCTGCTGCCTTTTCTTTTTGTGTAAGGCCGATGTTCTGACTATAACTGCGTTCTCTTTTCAGTATTATTTTTTGTAAGAATTCTTTTTTTTTCTACTTTTAGTGTGAAGCGGAGCATGACCCACATCGCAAAGGTGGGAGCGGAAAGAAAAGTAAAAAGTCTGGGCTTGGGTCCATGTTTGAAAAGCGCTCGACATCAAAGACACACAAACTGAAGGTGAGACGTTTCCCAGCTTCTTCTCCTCTCTGTTGTGTGTAGATCTGTGAAACCCTTCATGCTGTGCTGCGGCGGAGAATGACACACCTCGAGGTGAAGTGATTCTTACCTGTTCTACTTTGACGTGTCGACAGGAAGCTCACAGCCCTGAGTCTGAGGTGATCGTGAAAACAGCCCAAGATGGATGCGCAGAGGGTCTCATTTACGGTGGAGGGGGGAGAGAAGGGCTCTTTATTAAGGAAGTGGTACCAGAGTCCCCGGCCTCAAGAAGTCTCAAACTGAAAGAAGGTAAACTACTTCAACTTCAACTTCAAAGTCCCCAAAGGGCGATTGGTTTCGCAGCAAGGCATAAATAGGACAGAAAAAGACAAGACATTTAAAAATGGATAAACAGTGATCTTTGACTGATGCTCTTAGCAGCTTCCATTTCAGAAAGAATAAAGTGCTGAATCAGCATGAAATATAAACAGGTCACTGATATTCATCGCTAGTAATAAAAGTCACATTTTAACTCACTGTACAGTAGTGTTGTAGTCAAAACTTTACAAACAGAGACCAAAGACATACCCGAGACCAGAGTGCTCCAAGACTGAGACAAAAACAAGACATTGAGGGATCGAGGCCAAATCAAGACCAAGACCAAGTCAGGGAGAGACCGAAACAAGACCAAGACCATAATAAATATCACAGAAAAATGACCAAGAGAAATGTCCATGAGAATAATTTAACTTCATCCCTTTAAAATTCAGTTTCATAGACTGAAAGCCTTCTCATATAAGTGCTTCTGAATGTTTTTTTCTCGTTCACACAGGTGATCAGGTTCTGAGTGCCACTGTATATTTTGACAACGTTCCATATGAGGACGCCATTCAGATTCTGGAGCACGCTCAAGCGTACAAAGTGAAGCTCTGCTTGAAACGCAAACCAGACGTCCCAGAGACCAAACCCATCATGGAATCTGATGTCATCCCCGTAAATATTTTTCAGTTATCTTATCAGAGTCTTTGTGATAAATGGTCTTAAGACTGAAATGTAATTTGAATAATTCTGTTTTCTCAACAGGAGGATGACACGTATACTCCAGAGATGAGGGAGCATGGAAAAACCAAAAGGCGTAGTGATGCCCGCATTTCATGGCCCAAGTTTCACACCCTAGGAAGGAAGTCCCACTTTACGAGGTCTCACAGTTCCTCAGAGGCCGACGAGCAGAGAAAGCTTGAGCTTAGTCCCCCCACAAGTGACACAGAGTCTCCGATAAAATCCCAGGATGCTGTCAAAGACAAAAAGAGGAATAAAATGAAGCTTTCTTTTCTGAAAAAGAGAGGCCGTGTAGGTTCATCTGAAGATCTAGACACAGACACGGTGACAACTGGGCAGATCAGTGGCAAAATGCTTTCACCTGAGTGCCCTGAAAGCTCCTCTGGAGAAACCCCTGAAGTCTATGTGACAGCTTCGGAAGACTTGCAAAATGAACAACAACTGACACACAAGATGGAGCTCATAACTATTGATAGCACTTTGAAAACAGAAGATCTAACTGTGGCTCTGGCAGATCAAGAAAGCCCCTTTGGTGCAAAGTCTCCTGAGGGTAAGAAAAAGAAGAAAGAAAGATCTGAATTAAAAATGAAAATTTTGGGGAAGGATAAATCACACAAGAAAGAAGCAAAAGCAAAAGCCTCACCAAAGAGGTTGAAAACACTGGGGGCAAGTATCGAAATAGCAGATCAACCTGAAAATGAAAAGTCAAATGTAAGTGTTGAGACACACAAAGAGCTAAAAGGAGATGAACAAGGACCTGGCGCCATTTCAGCCAAACCAGTGACAACACAAACGGACACCAGCTTGCCAAAGGTGGAACTTGAAATAGCTGATGTTGCATTGGTGAAAAAGTCTCCAAAGAAAGGAGAAGCAAAAACAAAGAAAGACAAGGACAATAAACAAAAACAAGAAACCAAGACATTCAAACTGCCAAAAATAGGCTTTGGTGACATTGCCATGGAGGGAGATATTAAAAAAACAAATGTAACTGTTGAGGACTGCACAACTAAAATAGAGCCTCTTACAAGTTATGGTACAGAAGTGAAAGAGGACCCTTACGAACGTCTGTCAAAAAGCAGTCTTTCCAAAACACAACTTCCCAAACGTGAAGACATTGAGATTCCTGGTATGGAGGACTTGTCTAGGAAGACCGCAGCCAGAGGAATAAAAGAACCCAAAGTGGTTTATACGGGACATTATGATGAAATTTCATCTGAAACTATGCCAATGTCAATTGATGTTGACAGTGTTAAAGAGGCAGTTTCGAAATTGCCTGGATTTAAGCTGCCTAAGGTTGACACATCTGGTGTGCCTATTCCTGAAGAAATAACTGTGATAGACGCCAATGCACAAAGAATATCAGTCAAAACACCTACAAAAGTTGTAGACAACAAATCAAAACATGAGACACACTTTACTAGGTTTGACACAACAGCCTCTACAAGCATCTCCAAGACCACAGTCAAACTACCAAAGGTCGCACCTGATGGGTTAGCCTCAGAGGTACTTCTAATTGAAACCAAGGTGGAAAAGAAAGACAAACCCCAGAAACTGAGCGACAAAGAGATTAAAACTGAGGTTTATAAACGAGAAGATATAATAATACCTGGAAAGGAAAGTGCAGATGAAGAAGCTGTAGCTCTGGGAAGCGATGATAAGAGATCAAAGAAGGCAAAGAAAACAACACCTGGCTTAGGGATTGCAATGCCAGATATAAAAATCCCTCACATTGGATTTGACTTTGGAAAACAAACTCTAAATCAGGAAAAAGATGACAACATCAAAGAAGAAAGGACTATATTCCTCCCAGAAGTACAAACGTCAAAAACTGAAACAAAGAAAGCAATGGGGCACATTGGAGGAGCCATATCGGATGTGAAGGTACCTGAAATCGATGGGATTGAATACATTGATTCAGTAAGTGGTTCACCAGTTGAAAAGAATGGTGGCATTGGACTTACAGGTTTTGGCGTTAATCTTGAGGCTTCAAAGCCAAATGCTGACATCTCCTTTCCAGAGATAAAACGTGAAGCGTATGCTGACGCTAAGGAGCACACATCAATGGACATAAACATTGATGCAGGGATAAAAACGATTGAACAGGAGGGACAGGGTAGCAAGTTCAAAATCCAAAATCTTGGCCTCTCCATGCCAAAGGTGAAAGGCCTTCCAATGAATACAGGACTATCAGAAAAAGGTGTAGATGTTACACTAACAGGAGCTAAAGCAGAGGCTGAACACCAAGAAATTCCTCGGGTTGAAGTAACTCTTGGGGGCATAGATGTTTCGATTCAAGAGGAAAAGCTGGATGTTGAAAAATCTGAGCTTGAAATCAAAACTCAGCAGACGGATCTTAAACTGAATGGACAAGGAAGAAAGATCATGATGCCAGAGTTAGGAATTAAAATGCCAAAATTGAAGGGGCCTCAATTCGACTTAAGCCTATCAAAGAAAGGTGTCGATGTCAAACTACCAGAGACCAATGCTGAGGTCAAACTCGTAGATGCTCCAGAGATTGATGTTACGCTTGGTAACGTAGAGATTTCTATTCCAGAGCCTGACTTGGAAATCAAACCTCTACAAACTGAAGGTGAACTTGACAGACACGGAGGCAAGATAAAAATGCCAAAGATTGGAATCACAATGCCAAAATTAGAAGGGCCTGACATTGATTTCAGACTCCCTGATGCTGAACTAAAATCACCCTCTGCTAAAGTGGACATTAAAGTTTCAAAAAGCAAATCTGTTGAAAAGAATATGGAAGGATCAACATCCAAATTTAAAATGCCATCTCTCAAACTACCCAAATTTGGAGGTGCTACTCAAAATGCAGGTGTTGAAATATCTAAAAAGAACAAAGGTATTCCAATTCCTGAAACACAACTGAAACCACTTGAGGAAGGTGCAGTTGACATTACAGCACCAAGCGTTGACATTGAGGGCCCATCTCTTGATGTGAAGAAGACACAAGCTGAACTTGATGGAAAAGGACACAAATTCAAAATGCCCAAATTTGGAGCCTCAGTGCCAAAACTTAAAGGTCCCGAAATTGATTTAAGCTTTTCACAAAGAGAGGTTGGTTTACCTGAAGCTAAAGCAGAAGTCAAACTCCCTGAAGTTGAATGTACAGATCCTGATATTAAAGTTGAGATCAAAGCTCCAGAGATTGAAGTTCAACAACAGGATTTTGAAGGATCACCATCAAGATTTAAGATGCCAACATTCAAACTACCAAAATTTGGGTTTGATATGACACATGTATCTGTGGAAGAACGTGATATGGACAAAGATATGAAAATTGAAGGACCTGACCTTAATATTCAAGCAAAAGGGTTGGCAGTTAATATTGCAGCACCCGACATTGACACAGAAGGACCTTCAATAGATATGCAATCAACTGGAGCTAAACTAGATGGAAAGGGAACCAAGTTTAAAATGCCTCATCTTGGTTTATCCATGCCAAAAGCAAAAGGGCCGAAACTTGATTTCAACCTGTCAAGGAAAGACACTGATGTCTCATTACCAGTGGCGGAGGTGGATGTTAAACTTCCAGAGGTTGATTTCGAAGCAGCAGATGTGCCATTTCCAGAGAGAATGGAAATTCCAGATGCTAAAGTTGAAGTCAAACTTCCAGAAACCACTCAAATAAATGTGGACATGAAACCACCAGAGTTTGAAACAGATGGATCTTCTCTGGAGTTTAAAATACCAACGTTTGGAATCCATTTGCCAAAAGTAAAAGGACCAGAAGTTGACTTAAGCTTATCAAAGAAAGATGTAGATATGGCATTACCACAGACAAAAGTCGAGGTCAAACTTCAAGATGCGCCCAAATTTGATGTCAGTCTTGGAAAAGCAGAAGTGACAATGCCAGAGGCTATGGTGAAAGTGAAACAACCTGAAGTGGAACTCAAACCTTTGGAGACTGATATTGAACTTGAAAGGAAAGGTGGTAAGTTCAAAATGCCTAAGTTTGGTATCACAATGCCAAAAGTTAAAGGGCCTGAAATTGATTTAAACTTCTCAAAAAAAGACCTGACCCTATCAGGAGCCAATGCAGAAGTAAAACGCCCTGATGTTGACCTGAAAAAGTCTTCTGCTGAAGTAGAAATTGAGGCTCAATATCGGACAACACGTGACATTGCAGCACAAAATATTGATATTGTGGTTCCTTCACTTGATGTGAAAATAACTGAAACAGAAGGTGTGGGAAAAGAAGGCAAGTTTAAAGTACCAAAGTTTGGAATATCATTGCCAAAAGTACAAGGTCCTAAAATTGATGTAAGCTCTCCGAAGAAAGGTGTGGATGTCAAATTACCAGATGCTACGGTCCAATTTCCAGAAACTCCTGAAATTGATGTCAAACTTGGAAAAGTGGATGTTTCTATTCCAGAAGCTAAGATTGAGGTTAAAAAACCTCAGCTGGAATCAAAGACCTTGCAGTTTGAAGGTGAACTTGCTGGGCAAGAAAGCAAGTTCAAGATGCCAAAGTTTGGAATATCAATGCCTAAAGTGAAAGGACCTGAATTTGACTTCAGCTTATCAAAGAAAGATGAAGACACCACACAACCAAAAGCCAAAGCAGAGGTTATTCTCCCTGATGTTAAACTTCAAGAACATTCTGCTAAAGTGGAAATTAAAACTCCTGGGATTGAGGCTCAATCAAGTAACATAAAAGCATCGCCTTCAAAATTTAAAATGCCCACATTCAAATTTCCCAAATTTGGAGTAACAACTCCAAATGTCAGCGCTGAGGTACCTGATATGGACAAAAATATCAAAATTGAAGGAGCTGACTTACAAATATCAGTGCCATCTACAGATATCGATGTACCAAAAGTTGAAGCAGAGGTCAAGTTGCCAGAGGTGGAAGTAAAAGATAGTTCAGAGTGGGCTGTAAAAGACGATCAGCCAGGTGTTGAGTTCGATATAAAACTGAAAAAGCCAAAGTTTTCACTACCCAGTTTTTCATTTTCAAAACAAAGTGTAAAGGCTCCAGAAGTTGATGTCAGTCTTCAGAGTGTGAATGTTGCAATTCCAGAGGGAAAGGTTGAAGTGAAAGGAGGGGAAGTGGATCTACAATTACCAGAGGGGGAAGCAAAAGTTGACGGTGAATGGAGCAAGTTTACAATGCCAAAGTTTGGATTCACAATGCCTGAGGTAACAGGGCCTGAAATAGATTTTAGTTTATCTAAGAAAGATGGAAATGTGACACTACCTGAAGCCAAAGCTGAAGTCCAAATCCCTGACGTGGAACTGAAAAAACCTTCTGCTGAATTGGAAATTAAAGCTCCTGAGATCAAGGTGGCGAAGAAGGATACAGAAGGATCACCATCTAAGTATAAGTTGCCCTCATTTAAACTACCAAAATTTGGAGTTGGAATGCCAAGTGCCGTAGCAGAAGTACCTGAAGCCAACAAAGACCTAAAAATTGATGGAGCAGACATTAAAATTCCTGAAGAAGTTCTCACCGTTGACATTGAGGGCTCATCAATAGATATGAAAATGACAGGAATAGAACATGAAGGAAAAGCAGGGAAGTTTAAAATGCCAAAGTTTGGCATAACAATGCCTAAAGTAACAGGGCCTGAAATTGATATAAATCTATCAAAGAAGGACATAGATGTGACACTCCCTGAAGCTAAAGCTGAAGTCAAAATACCCGAAGTTGAACTGCAAAAACCCTCTGCTGAAATAGAATTCAAAGCACCTGAGATCAAAATTCAACCAAAAGATAAAGACGGCTCACCATCAAAATTTAAGATGCCTACTTTTAAGCTACCAAAATTTGGAGTCAGTATCCCAAGCGCCACTGTAGAACTGCCTGAAACTAACAAGGACCACAAAATTGATGGCGCTGATATAAAGATTTCTGGAGACGTTCCCCAAGTTGATATTGCAGCCCCCAGTATTGACATTGAGGGCCCATCCATAGAGATGCAAACTTCAGGTACTGAACATGTAGGAAAAGGAAGCAAGTTTAAAATGCCAACTCTAGGTTTCAATGTGCCTCAGGTTAAACGACCTGATATTGATTTAAGCTTGTCAAAGAAAGATGTGAATGTGACACTTCCAGAGGTCAAAGCCGAAGTCAAACTCCCTGATGTTAAAATGAATGCGCCCTCTGCTGAATTGGACATTAAAGATCCTGAAATCAAAGTGGCAATGAAGAACACAGTAGGATCACCAACAAAATTTAAGATGCCAACATTCAAATTACCAAAATTTGGAGTTAGCATGCCAAGTGCCACTGTGGAAGTGCCTGACACTAACAAAGACGTAAAAATCGATGGAGGAGAAATAAGATTTCCTGAAGAGGTTCTCACAGTTGCAGCACCCAACATTGACATTGAAGGCCCTGCAATAGACGTAAAATCTATAGGAACAGAACAAGAAGTGAAAGGGAGCAAGTTTAAAATGCCAAAGTTTGGAATAACAATGCCTAACGTAACAGGGCCTGAAATTGATTTAAGTTTATCCACGAAAAATGTAGACTTGACACTACCAGAAGCCACGGCTGAAGTCAAACTCCCTGATGTTGAACTGCAAAAACCCTCTGCTGAAATAGAATTTAAATCACCTGAGATCAAAGTTCAAACAAAAGATAAAGAAGGCTCACCATCAAAATTTAAGATGCCAACATTTAAACTACCAAAATTTGGAATGGGTTCTCCAAGTGCCCATGTAGAACTGCCTGAAACTGACAAAGAACTCAAAATTGATGGGGCTGATATGAAAATACCTGAAGAGGTTCTCCAAGTCGTTATTGCAACACCCAGCATTGACATTGAGGGCCCATCCATAGAGATCAAATCTACAGGAACTGAACATGTAGGAAAAGGAAGCAAGTTCAAAATGCCAAGTCTAGGTTTCAATGTGCCTCAAGTTAAACGACCTGATATTGATTTAAGCTTGTCTAAGAAAGATGTGAATGTGACACTTCCAGAGGTCAAAGCCGAAGTCAAACTCCCTGATGTTGAAATGAAAGAGCCTTCAGCTGAATTTGACATTAAAGATCCTGAAATCAAAGTGGCAATGAAGAACAAAGAAGGCTCACCATCAAAGTATAAGATGCCCACATTCAAACTACCAAAATTTGGAGTCAGTATGCCAAGTGCCACTGTGGAAGTGCCTGAAACTAACAAAAATCTCAAAATTGATGGAGCTGACATGAGTATTACTGAAGAAGATCTCAACATCAACATTGCTGCACCGAGCATTGACATTGAGGGTCCATCCATAGAGATGAAAACTACAGGAACTGAACATCCAGAAAAAGGAAGCAAGTTTAAAATGCCGAAGCTAGGAGTATCAATGCCTAAAGTAAAAGGGCCGGATATTGATATAAATCTATCAAAGAAAGACGTAGATGTGACACTCCCTGAAGCTAAAGCTGAAGTGAAACTTCCTGAAGTGGAACTGCAAAAACCCTCCGCTGAAGTAGAATTTAAATCACCTGAGAAGAAACTTCAAACAAAAGACAAAGAAGGCTCACCATCAAAATTTAAGATGCCCACATTCAAACTACCAAAATTTGGAGTCAGTATGCCAAGTGTCACTGTGGAAGTGCCTGAAACTAACAAAGATCTCAAAATTGATGGAGCTGACATGGATATTCCTGAAGATCTCAAAATCAACATTGCTGCACCGAGCATTGACATTGAGGGTCGATCCATAGAGATGAAAACTACAGGAACTGAACATCCAGAAAAAGGAAGCAAGTTTAAAATGCCGAAGCTAGGAGTATCAATGCCTAAAGTAAAAGGGCCGGATATTGATATAAATCTATCAAAGAAAGATGTAGATGTGACGCTCCCTGAAGCTAAAGCTGAAGTCAAACTCCCTGATGTTGAACTGCAAAAACCCTCCGCTGAAGTAGAATTTAAATCACCTGAGATCAAACTTCAAACAAAAGACAAAGAAGGCTCACCATCAAAATTTAAGATGCCCACATTCAAACTACCAAAATTTGGAGTCAGTATGCCAAGTGCCACTGTGGAAGTGCCTGAAACTAACAAAGATCTCAAAATTGATGGAGCTGACATGAATATTCCGGATGAAGATCTCAAAATCAACATTGCTGCACCGAGCATTGACATTGAGGGTCCATCCATAGAGATGAAAACTACAGGAACTGAACATCCAGAAAAAGGAAGCAAGTTTAAAATGCCGAAGCTAGGAGTATCAATGCCTAAAGTAAAAGGGCCGGATATTGATATAAATCTATCAAAGAAAGACGTAGATGTGACACTCCCTGAAGCTAAAGCTGAAGTCAAACTCCCTGACGTGGAAGTGAAAAAACCTTCTGCTGAATTGGAAATCAAAGCTCCTGAGATCAAGGTGGTGAAGAAGGATACAGAAATATCACCATCTAAGTATAAGTTGCCCTCATTTAAACTACCAAAATTTGGAGTTGGAATGCCAAGTGCCGTTGCAGAAGTACCTGAAACCAACAAAGACCTAAAAATTGATGGACCAGACATTACAATTCCTGAAGAAGTTCTCACCGTTGACATTGAGGGCTCATCAATAGATATGAAAATGACAGGAATAGAACATGAAGGAAAAGCAGGGAAGTTTAAAATGCCAAAGTTTGGCATAACAATGCCTAAAGTAACAGGGCCTGAAATTGATATAAATTTATCAAAGAAGGACATAGATGTGACACTCCCTGAAGCTAAAGCTGAAGTCAAACTCCCTGACGTGGAAGTGAAAAAACCTTCTGCTGAATTGGAAATCAAAGCTCCTGAGATCAAGGTGGTGAAGAAGGATACAGAAGGATCACCATCTAAGTATAAGTTGCCCTCATTTAAACTACCAAAATTTGGAGTTGGAATGCCAAGTGCCGTTGCAGAAGTACCTGAAGCCAACAAAGACCTAAAAATTGATGGACCAGACATTACAATTCCTGAAGAAGTTCTCACCGTTGACATTGAGGGCTCATCAATAGATATGAAAATGATAGGAATAGAACATGAAGGAAAAGCAGGCAAGTTTAAAATGCCAAAGTTTGGCATAACAATGCCTAAAGTAACAGGGCCTGAAATTGATATAAATCTATCAAAGAAGGACATAGATGTGACACTCCCTGAAGCTAAAGCGGAAGTCAAACTACCCGAAGTTGTACTACAAAAACCCTCTGCTGAAGTAGAATTCAAAGCACCTGAGATCAAAGTTCAAACAAAGAATAAAGAAGGCTCACCATCAAAATTTAAGATGCCTACTTTTAAGCTACCAAAGTTTGGAGGCGGTATTCCAAGTGCCAGTGTAGAACTGCCTGAAACTAAAAAAGACCTAAAAATCGATGGAGCTGATATAAAGATTTCTGGAGACGTTCCCCAAGTTGATATTTCAGCCCCCCATATTGACATTGAAGGTCCATCAAAAGATATTAAAACCAAAGGAATTGAACATGAAGGAAAAGGGAGCAAGTTCAAAATGCCAAGTCTAGGTTTTTCAGGGTCTCATGTTCAACACCCTGATATTGATTTAAGCTTGTCAAAGAAAGATGTAGATGTGACTCTACCAGAGGCCAGAGCTAAAGTTCAACTCTCTGGTGTCGAACTTAAAGAATCTTCCGCCAAAGTGGAAGTGATAACTCCACAAGTTGATGTTCAGACAAGTAATACTGAAGGATCACCAACGAAATTTAAAATGCCAACATTTAAATTACCCAAATTTGGAGCAAGTGCTGCACAGGTCAGTGTTGAAGTCCCTAACATTGACAAAAACATTAAAATTGATAAGGAAAAGCTGGAAGTATCGAAAGAGGGAGTTACTGTGAATGTCACAGGACCCAGTACAGACATCGAAGGCCTATCTGTGGATCTGAAAGGTAAAGGAAGTGAAATTGAAGGAACAGGAAGCAAGTTTAAACTGCCTAATTTTGGCATCTCCATGCCCAAAGTTAAAGGGCCTGAAATTGATGTGAGTTTATCAAACAGAGATGTGAATGTTACACTACCAGAGGCCAAAGCTGAAGTCAAACTGCCTGAAGTTGAATTCAAGGAACCTAAAGATGCTACCGCAGTGTCAGATGCACCTACAGTTGAGGTTGAGGCCAAGACAAGGCGACCAAGTTGGACATTTCCTAAGTTTTCATTTTCAAGGACAGGTGCTAAAGCTCCTGATGGTGATATCGATTTTGAAACAGCCGAAGTTGATGTTTCATTAGAAGTTGCCAAAGAAGATCCCTGTCCCCCAGATGTTGAAGTCCAGGTACCTTCAGGGGCTATCACAATGGAAGAGCTCCCTGCGGTAGAAACTGATGCAAACTTGAAAAAAAGTAGATTTTCGCTACCTAGACTATCTTTCTCAAAGTCAAGCATTAAAGAACCTGGGGTCAGTGCTGAACTTCCACAGGTGGATGTTTCTCTTTCAGCGGGAGAAGTGATAATCACACAACCTCAACTAGAAAGTATAACTGAGCTTGAAACTAAATATGATGGACAAGGAAGCAAGATTAAACTGCCAACTTTTGGTATCTCCATGCCCAAAGTTAAAGGACCTGAAATTGATCTAAGTTTATCAAACATAGATGCGAATGTTACACTACCAGAGGCCAAAGCTGAAGTCAAACTGCCTGAAGTTGAAGTCAAGGAACATAAAGATGCTACCGCAGTACCAGATGCACCTACAGTTGAGGTTGAGGCCAAGTCAAGGCAACCAAGTTGGACATTTCCTAAGTTTTCATTTTCAAGGACAGGTGCTAAAGCTCCTGATGGTGATATCGATTTTGAAACAGCCGAAGTTGATGTTTCATTAGAAGTTGCCAAAGAAGATCCCTGTCCACCAGATGTTGAAGTCCAGGTACCTTCAGGGGCTATCACAATGGAAGAGCTCCCTGCGGTAGAAACTGATGTAAACTTGAAAAAAAGTAGATTTTCGCTACCCAGACTATCTTTCTCAAAGTCAAGCATTAAAGAACCTGAGGTCAGTGCTGAACTTCCACAGGTGGATGTTTCTCTTTCAGCGGGAGAAGTGATAGTCACACAACCTCAACTAGAAAATATAACCAAGCTTGAAACTGAATATGATGGACAAGGAAGCAAGATTAAACTGCCAAAGTTTGGCATTGCACTACCAAAAGCAAAAGGACCTCAAGAAGAGTTAAATGCGCCACAGAAAGATGTAGGGATTAAACTACCAGAAGTTAAAGTTCAGGTCAAACTTCCTGAAATTGAAGTTAAGTCTGCATCTAGTGTTGACATGAAAGCATCTGAGACTGAAGCCAAGGCTAAAGACATTGGAGGATCACCATTAAAATTGAAAGGTCCAAGTGTAGAGTTCAAGACAGATGCTGAGACACCAACAACAGGAACTGAAAGTCCAGGCTCTCCTAGTAAATTCAAACTACCGTCATTTAAAATGCCAAGGCTGAGCTTCTCAAAGCCCAAACCTGAAGACCAATCTTTACCCGTTGAAGCTGAATGTCTAGAAGAACAGCTGGAAATTAAAATCGAGCCGAAAGAAGAGAACAAATCCCCCAAAATGACTTTGACATCAATTGGTGAAATGTTCCAGAATTTTGATGTGGAATTTCAGGTTCCGAAAACAGACACCATGGAAGGAAATCTTGAAAACTCAAAGGAAGTCCACAAAGCAGATGGACTCAGTGGAAAGTTAGAGGAAAAAGAAAAGGAAACACATATCAAGCAAGATGCTACCAGAAGTCCTGAGAGGACAGGTTGGTTTAAATTTCCTAGGTTTGGACTGTCCTCCCCATCAGAACCTGCAAAGAGTCCTGAAAAAGACAAGAAGGAAAACAGCCCTGAAGGGGAAACAGTGGATGACACAATAAGCCCTACCTGTTCTGTCCAGTCATCAGACGCCTTTGCTGATATTAGCTCTGCAATGACAAGTGAGCATGTCGGCCTGTCCTTATCTTCTCCAACCAAAGTAACTGTCAAATACTCTGATCCCAACACTGCTACAGGACTTGGAGAGGTGCACCGTAATATCATCACTTCCACCACAAGGACTGAGCTGATCTCCGTAGAGCCCAACTTGCCTGAGAAAATTACCATTCTGTCATCTGGAGTTTCTTCATCATCTGAAGACACGCTCAGACTGGAATCTGGAAAAATACATGTCATTACATCAAACATAGAAGCAACCCCAGAAGCACAGCATGCCAAGCTTCTGACTACCGTCCAAGTGCAATCAGTCGGAGGCCTTCCTCTTAGATCAGAGGGTAACGAAGCTGCATCGTGGACTGTTGAAGATTCACAAGGTGGCAAGAAAACAGTCTTTGAGAGACATTTAGTAACAGAGACATCAAGTGAAAGAAGTGAAAGCAAAGAAACAATTGTTATAACTAAACAAATCACGCGCATGTTAGACTCCGCTGAGCACATCTCAGGCGAGACAGCTTCTTCCATTCAACGACTTAGAGAGACTGTGCACTCGGAGAAAATGAGGTTCTTTGACGAAGCTGAAAAATGAAATAGCTTGATGTAAATTGTGACTTAAGATATTATCCCCAAATGTCCAGGCTCATTGGCCAGATGGTTCTCAATTTCACCGTCCATCGTGGGACATGGGAAACAGGTTGGCGACTTGAAAAAGGTTGTTAGCAAGTTTAATCTACCAATTACAGCAGAGATTTTGTCAGTGATCAGGTGTTAATTTCAATCTCTGGTTGCATGTTGTTGACCTGTAAAGAGTTGAAGTAATGTAATTAAAACTGACAATGTGAAGTTGTTAATAAGCTGTGCATCTGAGCGTCCGTCCAGCAAAATTACGACTTTCCCAAATATTCTTGCTTATATATGGCACGAAAGTGAGCCATGCCTTTTGCTTCTGAACATGTATCATATCTTTGTCATTACAAAGTTTTTAATGAACAGCACTGATCATCTTACCATACTTATCAGATAATCACCAGTGCATTTGATTAAAAAAAACTAAAAAATGCCTGATTTGAACGAGACTGTTGCAAGCAAACAATCAAAGTTAATTACATTCCAAAATATGTTTACAATAATTAAAATGTAAAGCTGGCACTAGATATCACCTACAAGCCAACTGTGCAGTATTTGGCAGACAAAGAAATATGTATGTGTAATTAAGACGTTCTTGTTGCTGTTGCTTAAGTGTAAAGACTAAATAGTATTGCAGAGCTGAAATGAGATGCTTATAATCAAACACAGCCAGTGTACTGCTGCAATTATATTTGTATTAATATTTTGCTTAGAAGCTAATTTGCTACAGTAAGAAATATATATGTCAACAGTATGTTTCTCCTCCCATATCACTGTACAAAGTGGAGATATTAAACTGTCTGTAAATAGCTGTTAATGATCTCTGGAGTTTTATTTCATCACTACACTTGTTTGAATTCCAGGAACCAAAGTTTTACACACTAAATAAATATTCTGTACGCAATCATTTGGCTGAAGCCGATAGCTAACGAGAGTCTGTGGTCAAAGTCAGCTGGTTTCAGTCCTGATCAGGGTCAAAGTTTGTGATCTTTTAGAAAAGGTCAACAAACTCATGCTTTATGTGTTATTAGGTGTAATTTCAGTATCGTTTAAACTTGGGCCTTATAATTTAAGATTTTGACATATTGAAAATAATAGAGAACGGATCCCAACAGAGAAAGAACTCTTTGTTAAAGAGTATGAAATGTGTTTTTTGGTCAGTAACATATGTTACATTGCTCTTTTGATAGCCACCAGACTCCATAGACAAAAACAATCATTTTAAATTGGAGAATACAGATGAATGCTGGTCTATCGCTGCCTCAATTGCTTAATTTGTTTGTGTTATGATGTCACTTTAGGGTTGCCAGCCATCCTGTATTAGCCGGGACATCCCATATTACAAACCAAATTTGTTCGTCCTGAGTGGAACGCACCTTGTCACATATATTGACGATACTTCTCTGTAATCACTAGACAACACTTAACTGATCCTAGATCAGATCTGAAACAGCCATTAGCCCATCATGCACTGATCACGTCTGTCATCCAATCACAGCCCCTCTCACATGCGTCAGATATACCTACAACATCAAAAGCACCAAACCCTGAGATAAGTTTTGTTCATAGATGGTGTTGTTTGGTTAGCCTGTGGCATCCAAGTATGAATACATATATGCATAAACTGGCCTCCAAAGATAAGCAATGGGAAACAAAGATGACGTGGGTTAAGCCTTCTGCACTTTTTGCCGACGGGAGTCTTCAATAGGCCACGGTGCTGAGCATGACCTTACCTTCAGGGATGCACAAGAAGGCCACACTAGGAAAATATGCAAGCAATGTCAGCAAGGGGGTTAAAGGAGTCCCAAGGTAAGAGTGGAATATTTTATTTCCACTATAATAATTTCATCTTTCACATTTTGCCATGTTTTATTATTTTTTTGTAATAAAAATATCTTAAAGTATTCTCAGTTAGAGATATCTGGTATAATCAGTCACTTTAGGAGTCCTTTATTAGAGGTTTTAGAAAATTATATAACAAGTAAGTTTTGAGCTGATGTGTAGGTTGAGTAAAACTACATATCAAATAGGCTACACACTACATTCACACATCATCCTCACAATGCCCACAGAGCTCCATTTTGTCCCTAATTTGGTATTGAAAAATTTGGCAACCCTATAGTCAATTGAGTGTTTAATTTTTTTGGTTTTAATCAAAACTTTCCTGATTGAAGTAGCTGTAAACCAGAAACTTCAAAAAAACATCTAAGTCAGAAACGGATCCATCTCTGTGAATATCATGTCTGTAATGTTTTAGCCACTTCTGCTGGCCTTACACCAAATTACATTTCAAGTGATTTCAGAGTCAAAGGCACATTTCCAAAGTCAGAATAAATTCATGAGAGTTTTGCTCGAGTTGGGGCAGCTTCGTGATCTGTGAAGTTGAAAAGGATTTTTTTTTTTTTTACATTTGAATGAATACTCTAACTTCTGGCAGTAGCAATCTTCTGGAAATATAAAGTCACAGTTTCTTTCCAAAAAATGCAAACTACTAAAATTATAGAGCCAGGGCAGTGACAGCTCAAATGTTGCATTGAAAACAAACCCTGAACTGAAAAAAGAAACTTAAACATTGAAACACTTTTAAAAAGTTTTGGCACAGGAAAAAGTTTCACTGAAGAACAAAACACATGCATTCAATTACTTTATTTTTATTTTATTTTTTTGCATTCAGCCTTGTTTTTCAGTGACTATCTTTTAATATTTACAACATGTCACTCAATGACAGATTTTTTTAGGATGTCAGTGGTTTTCCATATTCTGCTCACTGTCACCTTTTTGTGTGTGTGTGTGTGTGTGGGGGGGGGGGGGGGGGGGGGGGGGGGTTTGGAGAGCATGATTTACATATAATCTGCATATTAAAGAGAACTGAGCATGAACCCACCTTCTGCTCTGATACCTCCAGCATGAATCCACTCTGATGGCTTCTACGAGTTCACCTGGAGCTCAGGGTTCCCACTCTTTTCAGCATGAACGCATCCGAAGATGTTCCCTGAAAAACACACCAGAATGCAAAGAAATGTTTTTTGTTCTTCTGTGAAACTTTCTTCAGTGTTTTACAATAAAATTGATTGAACGAATGTTTTATTTTTTTCAGGTCAGGGTTTCTTTTCAATACCATGTAGCTGTCACTGTCCTGGCTCCATATTAAAGTTAGCATTTGAGCTGCTTTCCAAACATTAAACACTTAAAAGCATTTTTTACAAAGAACAATCAGAGAAACTGATGAACTAATCTCTAAAGATAAGGTCATGATTGTATGAACACAACAGGACCTTAGTAAGAGTTTGAACACTAGAGGGAGACACAGCTAACAAGTATATTTCTATTTTTTCAAAAGTGCCAAGGGTTGAACAAATAATGAGGAAAAGCTAATCACAGGTAGGTAAATAAAATGCATGACGTCACTCTGTATTAGCAATCAAAGTTAAGCTAAGTTTCCTAACTAAAGGCTTTGGCGCTGTTTGATAGAAACCTCCACTAACTTTAAATTATTGTGATGCTATGGAGTAAAAAAGGCGTTTAAAAAGAGGCAACATCTTTCTATGCTCAAGGTTTAACATTGTGGTGGAAAATTAGGAAAGTTACCTGAGAGAATCAGCTAACTGCTAACAATATTAGCATATTTAAACTAATCAACGGCCGCTCGGTTCACCTGATCAGATGGTGCATTCAAGTGCTTGTCGTTTATCCCATCTTCAAGGATAACCGATGACTGATAACCGATAGAACTTCAGGTTTTCGGAAGGCTTGTGTTTCATTAAAGAAGTTAGAGCCAGGAGAAATGCTGACTCTCAACCAGTTACAAATTAATATATCCATCAACTTTATTATCTCGCCGGGAATAGGCAACGCTGTGGTTGGTCAGCTTTCCTTCCAGCTCAAGACACGATTGTGTGACATCTGGAGTTGTTCTACCGCTGAAATATAAAACACAAGCTACAACCTCAGACACCCCGAAACCTACTCCAGTCATGTAGTCTTACAACATCCCGTATGTATAGTTTTAGTTGTCTTATTTTCGTAATTCACACATTTTCGACAGTCCTTAAAGGCAACATCCGTCCGGTTTCTCCGCGCAGACTCTGAACACTTCCATGCGAGCGGCAACTTCACCGGGAGCTTCGCGTCGCCCACAACAGCCCGCATCATCATCATCATCATCATCATCATCATCATCAGCACCATCATCATCCTCATCATCAGCAGCAGCAGCATCAGTGTGATGAAGGAGCGGAGGACGGAGACCTTGCTGCTCTGAGACACTGGATCAGCCCGCTGACAGGTAGGCTACGGAGCTTTTTTTTATCCACCTTTTAACCCACTCTGACAACACTTGTCTTCTTTTCCAACACTGACTCAGAAGCTTATTTAAGTAATTTGTTTTTTAAGTTCTTACATAATTTATTAGTTTTATATTTTTTTATTAAATGTCAAAGGACTGTACAATTAATTAAACCTGCACTGGTGATGTTCAGTGTGTGGGATTGTGGGCAAAAAGCACTGATCATCAGCCTGTGAAGTGTTTCAGTAGAAGTGTAGGTGTAGCAGAGGCTGTTTTATATTTAAATCTATTTATAGTATCAGGTACCTGCAGCACTGGCTACCTGTTGTGTGCCATGCAAGTAAACCTATGTGCCCTAAATCATGATCAATTATAAACACAGTTAACTGTAATTTCATTTTTGTGCCATTAAAAGATCAACTAAGAGCATTTGTGTCAAAATCTAGAACAGGAACTGTGAATTAGGGCTACAAACAGAGGAGAAATCAGATGTAACTGCATGAAAAAAAAGAGAACATTTCAGGTGGCTGCATGTTAAGTAACGATATCTCTATATTTGGCAATGGGTTGATTTTTTTTTTCCTCACGTCCCTGGGCTGTTCAAACTTACTGGGTTATCTGAGCAACCTGAATTTGAGGAGGTGGTGTTGCTGCTGGCTCTGATTTAGCAGCAGAAATGAAATATAAAAAAAAAAAAAAAAAGAAGTGCAGCTGGGGCGATAGAGGAGAGAAGGAGAGAGAAGAGTGGTCATTCTTTCAGCATCTCCAAAAAACGAAAAACTGGAATTGAACAGATTTTTGAGTCGTCCTCAGGGAAACCAATTTTTTGGAAAGCACTGTGGACAGTCTCCACAGTGATGGATCTCATGATGGACAGCATGAGAGGAGGAATTTTAATATGTGAGGTCACATCTTTCTTTCTGAAAAAGCAAACAGTGAGGATGGAGAATGGAGACCGTGGCTGCAGGCAGAATTGTTTTCTGGAGAACTGGATGGGTTTCAAGTAAAGATCAGATTGTTTTTTTGTTTTTTTTAACACTAGTAGGTGCAAGAATCTGGCATCAATTCTCAAGTCTGCAATTCAACATCAGCAGAGAGAAGATGCAGTGCATCAAGGTGATTCTGTGGGTTTTTGGCTTGTAGAGGTGATTAAAGAGCTGTGATTGTTGTTTTTTTATTATTATCAATGATTCTGTAAGAAAATAATGAAAAACGTTCCTGAAACATGACAAGATGTCTTCATTGGGTTTTTTTTAGTATGAAAGAGAGATAGTTAAAAATCCCCAATATATTTAGATGATTATGAATTTGATGACAAAAACAAAACAAAAGGAAGCTGAGTCACGTTGTCCATTTGTACAAACTGTGGCAACGATCAAATGCTAAAACCAAACGTACTATTTTCTGCGACAAACAGGGTTTTCCTCCCGACTAAAATCTGCCTTCAGAGCCGATCAAGACGTGAAATATGAGCATTAGTTGAAGCGCCAATGCGTGCTTAAAGGTGCCCTATAGAGGTCTTCACAACTAAAGCCATTTTCATATATGCACTCTTTCAGGAGGACTGCTCGGGATATTCACCTCACAGCGGGGAGACTATCCCTGTCAGACTGGAGGGGGTGTATATAAACGTCACTCCCCCCTCCCATTGGCTCGAGGTGAATTCTCTGGAAAATATCCTGCGACGTTCTCAGATCAGCTCACTCGGATTTGCTGCGATTAAAAATAAAAGGGGTCTAGCAGGAGAAAGTCCGAGTGGAAATGTCGGCTCTTTGCGTTCTCACATACAAGCTCCTCCGGGAAATATCAGGAACTTTTTTCCGGGAGTTTTCTGCAAGTCTGAAAGCCCTATATGAGACAAGTGTTTTTACCATAGACATGGATGTAGTCTAAGTGCTGTCACCCATTAGTCTCTGAAGCCCAATGATGGCGATCGCCCTTTTGGAAAGACCATCTCCAGCTCCAGTTTCCTGCTGTCTTTTACCAGTCAGACGTATAATTAACTCTGAACATTGGCTATTAAAAATATAAAAAAAGGCTGTCAGTCGTCTCGTCTTACCTTTACCCTTTGTCTGTGTTTACAAGCATTAAAAACAACATTATAGAAACCAATCTTGTTGCTGATGATCTCACCTACTTGTATAGGTCTTATAGAGGCATCACTATTCATTTCAGTCAGTTTTATAATCAGCTAAAAAACTCCCCACAGGGTCTTTAAGTGGCACTTACTGCAACACAAGAAAAAAAACAACTGCGCTTGATTCTTCAAAAACCTGTGATTATTTCAGCTCAATGAATGGATGTGCAGTGTTTCTTATAAGTAATGTGAACCAGCAGTTGAAACCCCTCAGCCAGGGGTTTCATGTCTCTGTTGAGGCAGAAGTGAAGCAGCGTCCTGCAGAGCGAGGAGGCAGACACATTAACACATGGATAACCTCGTTCAGACCTAACGCCTCTAAATAAGACGTTATTATTATTCAGCCAGGGAAGCGGGTAAGAAAGCATGACAGAAGCGTCACGCCTGGCATCTGCATTTAAATTCTTGTGTCTGTTACGCTTCACGTCAGCGCTGAGTGAGTGCACTTCTCAGAAACCAGATCTGACTGGAAACGTGTGCGGGCCTCTCCACTTTCCACTTCTCTTTTTCTTTTAAATATATTAAAGCGGGACACGAGAGTGGCCGCACAGATTCCCTCCAGAGGAAACAAACAAGAGTCTGATGAGGAGGAATAATGGCCCGTATTGTCTCTGAAGGGGGCAGAAGCGAGCCCATGGTTTCTCAGAGAAGTCTCACAACAACACCGCACCGTCCTGACGGAGGTAATTGCCGCGTATCGGCACACATGAATACCCCCAAATCAGCTCTCGGCCTTGTGCGCTCAGGCAAAGTGCACTACTCCCGACAATCAGAGGCATACAATCTCAATCGCTCGTCCCCATGGCAACAGCAACTGCTGGTGTGATTGTATGGAAAGTGGTGTTTCTGATAACTTGTCACATGTAATGTCTGTTTTTCTTTTCTTTTTTTTACTGGTGGGCAGACGACTGGTGTTGTAGGACGAGTTATTTTAAGAGGCAAAGATTCTAAATTTGTATCAATATTCATGTTATAAGAGCGAGAGTCAATTTAAAATAAGTGATGGTGCACAACCAGGTGTGCTTCTATATGAAGATAATGAAGGAGGTAAAGGACGCCAGGTGTTACATCCTCGGCTCGGTCGGTCAGCACGTTTACACGATGTTAAAAAAGTCAATTTATTGGGTTGGTCCGACATCTAGATAAAGGGGTTGGGAGTTCATTTACTCTCGCATGTTTACATCTCAATCGGACCCGGACTGGCCTGGCTTTGGAGACACAGTTTATGTTGTGTCAGCTGAAGGGGTTAAACATGTTGAAGTACATTGATGGAAACAAAGCTGATTGCCGATTGTTTTGTATGTGACGTAGTTGGTCAAACAGAAGAAGGTCCAATAGTAACTCGCTGAAAGGGGGCGTGTCACCACCTAGCGTAGCAGAATCGGACATACTGCTGTCAATAAATCGATTTTCTCTGGTGCTGGTATACTTAGACAAGCTCAGTAGTCCATTTAAACGGCCTAATGGCGCTCTAACCACAGCAGCCTGTTGACTGTGCATGTAAACAGTCTGGTCAAAAGACGCTGAGCTCAAGTAGAGTAATGACGCACTCACACTAGGCCCATTGTCCCCAGGTTCAAGCTTTGCTCCATTTGCAAGAACCTGAGTGATACATGTGTCTGGCAGTCAGGGTTTGAAGTAGCAGAGCGGGATTTTCTGGCACAACTTAATCAACAAACGAGGTGCACGAAGAGTGAAAGTCTTGAAGACGCGTCGGTCTAATTTGTTTAGTGTTGCTGGAACATTTCGACCCCTGGCAGTCAGGGTTTAAAACAACTAAGAGGAAACTACGGGGGCTTTTTCTACCTTTTTTTAAAATCTCTTCATCTCTGCATGTAGGATCAGCACAAGTCTTATCCTATCGTATCCTCATATGCACTTCAGAAAGCTTCTAAATATTTTCAGGCGGCCCCAGAAATCCTCCTGATCTGGCTGTTCACACATGCACCTCACAGCGGGACACGATCCCCGTCTAAGTGTAGTTTCACAGAATCAACAAAAGAGCAGAGAGGAACAAACTGGAGAGCAGCAACAAACAGGAAACGTTATGCAGCAGTTCCGATCACAGGGAATAAACGTCACCTCCCACTCGCTCGAGGTGAATTCTCCTGATGATATCCTGCTGTGTTTTCACTTCAGCTCAGTCAGAGTCAAAATGCTGCTGTTTGCGTTTAGACATGCCCTGAAAACATCATGAGTTTTGAGCAAGCGTGAACAAGTCTAATGTTTAGAAGACGTCTTCCTTAACTCACCACTTCTCCCTTATTAGTTCTAGTTACATATCAAACAACAGTATTTTCTTAATCTGTTCAAAATGCTTAATTTTAACTTTGCTTTTATAACACTGCAGCACTCACTCTCCCAGGTTTGTTTGTGTTAGTATTACTTTACAGTTTCATAAAGTTGGAGGGCGGGTTGTATCGTCTTTGTCCATACTTTATTTGATCATTTGTTCAGCACAAACAATGAGGACTTCCAATAGGAAGGGACAACCCAGCATTTCCTGCTTTTATGTTGTTGGTGATGTCATCGCTGACATCATCAGGTCACACAGTGTGTGGGGTTTATCTTTCCTCCAAGGCTGCTTTTCTTTTGTGCATTTCTTGCACATCCCTGTTTTTAAAGTTCATCAGCCGGTGTTGAAGTCAGAATGTGTTCTGTTTTTTTTTTGTCTCAAAGATGATGTAGAAGTTTTGGTACAGGCTGCTGCTGCTACAGTCACTGTGTTCATTGACGTCCCCTATAAATGCAGCTTCTAAACTTCTAAACTTCTAAACCACTGTTAGAAGTTTGCCTACCAAACTAGCCAAAGCTATTCTACAGGAAGAAACTGCAGGTACAGGTGAGAAACAACAAATGTTAACATAACTTTTGCTTACTCTCTGGAAATCTAGAGAATCACTGTTTAGGTTTTCTATATGAATGCAGATACATATAAACAAAAGTCAATGTGTGATGTTTGATGTTTAGAGTAGTACATTTCTGATATGGAGACGTTAACAAGACTGATTTAGTATTCATGCACACTTTCTGGTATGTCATGTATTTACTGTCTTTGATAGATTTCTGTTACTGATTTTATTTTCCTCCTCTCTAGTTTGTGCAGCATTTTGTTCAACACTGGACTTAAAGAATCTTGAACATTTAAGAGACAGTGTTCAGCGTATTGATCGGTGATAATCAGCGTGTGTTTTCCTGCAGGATGACTGAGGTGATGAACTCTCTGGAGCCGGCTACGGAGGACTTCAGCGGGGGTGGCGCAGCCGCAGATCAGGACGCAGTATCCTTCCAGCTGTGTGTGTGTTTTTTCAAAATGTGTGTGTGTTTAGATGATTTCAAACCGGTCGAGTTTTATTTAAATAGAAGGCATGAAGCCGTGAGTCACGGGAGTGATGAGCAGCAGTAAAATGTGGGCTGACGCGGGGAAAGTGTTTGGTTGGACTCAGTCCTGCTGAGAGTAAATGGTATGTGTCATATCCAGCTGAGGGAGTTATCATCGGCGACTGTACATTTTATTTTCCAAACATGATGTATCATCATTAGGTGACATGTGAAGGGTGATATTTCATACAGTCAGAGAGATGTTGTGTGTGATGAATCCTGTTTGTCTGCTGCTTTCTGTTTCTCCGCGTTACAGTCTGATATTTACTGACAGGGACAGGCTCACCATGTACTTTTTGTGTCCAATTAGTTCTTCTTTTTTGGTCCACTAATACTGTTTCTTTGTTCCAGTTGACACAACCTGCTCACGAGATCATTTAGCATACAATTCAATGAGGAAACAGAAAGGACCGCATGACATTTGAAGTTAGAGATCAAAGAAATAACTAAGTGAAGTCATCTGATGGATCTTTCCTAATCCCATTTTTACCGCATTGTTGTTCTCTCACGTGTGTGATGAGCAGTGATGTCTTATCCCACCGGCTGTGAAAACCCCTTCAGTTAACCTTTACATGAGCTTCAAACAGATCTTCCCAGATACCCATGAGAGGTATCCAAAGCTGTCCAAGAGGCTTCCCTCCATCGTGGTGGAGCCGTCCGACGCGACCGAGGTGGAGAGCGGCGAGCTCCGCTGGCCGCCGGACGAGCCGAGCTCTCCGGACGCCAAAAGTGGGAGACAGTGTGCAGAGGGACAAACTGCAGGTGAGGACGGGTGTTGAGTCACTGAGAGTTTGTTTTGATTGGTCTGAAGCCACAGTTCAAAGATTGAAAAACATTAAACTTTCCAGGCAAAATAAAACGTTCTGTATGTTGATTGCTAACGCTAAGCTAAGTGTTAGCATGCTAACTGAGCACTTTAAGTAGCAGGGTCTTCTGGACAGGACAATGGGTCGAGGTGGGGAAGACATTGAGGGAAAGGAGCCGCAAATCGGACTTGAACCCTGGGCAGCCCGCTTGGAGGACTATTGCCTCCGTATATGGGGCACGGCCAAACCGCTAGGCATTCTGCGCCCCAAAGTAGCCGCCTCTGCCATCAGTGTGAGACATGTAGCATCAAAAGTCAGAAGACTAGAAAAGCCATCAATTTACAAAATCAATCTGTAGATTCTTTGTTTCTTTGGTTTGCTAAATGTACAAAATAATTAATACAATACTATTAGAGCAGTGGTTCTCAAAAGGTGGGTCAGGACCCAAAAGTGGGTCATGATGGAGACGTTTTCAGTGGAGTTTTTTTTGTAAAAAAAAAGTCTATGATTTGCTTTTTAATTTAGTCTTAACATTTATTTTTGGGGCTTTTTAAGCCTTTATTTTGTAGGACAGTGGATAGAGCAGGAAGTGAGGGGTGACCTTACCACCAGCAGATCAGCTCACCTACGAGTTGCTTTTTAAATATGTTTGTCTTGTTCCTTTCTTTGCTAAATCTGATTGGTTGACAAATATCTGATAGTTGGGTTGAGATTCCTCGTTAAGGAGTCAGTGGTGGATCCTGAGTCTGGACCAGTTGAGATCCTGCAGTGGTATTTATATCATGAAAAGGTTCAGATTCACTTTTTTATCGCCTTTGTTCCTTCACTTTTGTGGTAAACAACAAAAGAAATCAAACTCCACCATGTACAGAGGCTGTAGTCTTCCAAGCGGGCAGCCCAGGTTCAAATCCCACCTGTGGCTCCTTTCCCGCATGTTATTCCCCACTCTCTCTCTCCCTGATTTCCAGCTCTGTCCACTGTCCTCTCTCTACAATAAAGGCATAAAAAGCCCCAAAAAATAAATCTTTAAAAAAAAAAAATCAAACTCGCTCTCGTGTGTAAAATCTGAGTCGGCGAGTCACTCGGTGTGTTCATGTCTCTTCCAGGTGATGAACAGTTGAATGTGGACGTGGACGAGGAGGCCACGGGGGCGGAGATGCAGGACTGAACAAAACCGTCCTCACGTGTAATCCACTGTTACTGTGAGTGTATACAGACCTGGATGAATGAGAGAGAGTCGGACAGAGTGAGCAGATTGCATTAAAGGATAGAGAAGATGGCGGAGACGGAGGAGTGAAAGGTAGACTAAACAGATTCCCAAACACCAGATCACGGGGGCTTGGAGCCAGAGTTGTGTTGGCACCTTCTTTAATAAATAAATGTTAAAGAAAGTGTTTTTGATTTCATGTTCTCTCCGACACACGTGAGAGAATGAAGATCGAACGGGACCAAGCTGCCATTACGACTCTTATTGCCTTTCGGCTGTTCTCTTTTCACGAGAAGCCGACGTAACACCTGGCAGCCGACATGTTTTTACTGTCATAATTTGAAGTACACACACACATTAGACACACGCTACGACGACTGTTGTCACATTTCCAGCTTTGTGATTTTTGTTATTTTTTGAATTTGCTAAATTGGATTTTCTCTCTGGCTCCAAGCCTTTCTGTCCAGATGTCCCATGATGTGATTTTTTTTTTTGTAATCCGGACAGATGTTTCTAAATGCTGTCTTTAAAGTATTTAGCTCGTGTGTGCCATATTACTTCTACTACTTCTAACGGTAGCTGCTGTATTTAGTGCACAGGTTTGACATAAAGTCTGGATGTAAATAACGTCACCGTGTGTTGAGTGGTGACTGCTGTCGTCTGGTGATCTTGGTTCACTTTGTAAAACTAGCTACGATGTTTTTTGAAGTATTTGACTAAAGAAGCCTTCATCACTTTATTGATGTTACTATAACTCGTTCTTTAATATCATATTATTAAGTGTCTTTATACATTAGGTGTTCAAGGGAATGTAACGGTGTTCTGTTTTATTTAGGATATTGAAGCAATATGTTCACAGGATTTTAAAGGCGCTCCATTTTGTTACAGAAGTTGATAATAATCGGTATATTTTAGATGTGAGTCGCTTGTCACAGACATGATATTTTTTAAAATACTGGAAGCCTAAATTATTGCACAAGTAATAAACCTTTTCAAAATTGTTGTAATGTTCTTTGATTTGTTTTTTTTTCTTGTGTTCTGTGACGGTCAATGTGAGGATGAGTTCTGATTGGATGATTCTTTTTGTCCTCAAGAGTTTAAAAGTCAAACATCCACGATATATACTGTATGTATCGGTTCAGATAATCTATCAGCCAACTTAAGGAATATTTTCTCATTTTTAATTATTCTAAATATGAAACTTTAACTGATAAATAATGGCGTTCATTTACTTATGAACAAGCCTCCTCATTCCCATCAATCGGTGGTGGTTGTGTTGTTGTACTCTTTGTCTTAAGACCGCTTCTTGAAGGTCTCTTCTCGGTATCGAAAGCATTTTTTTCTCGGCCTTGTCTCGGTCTCAGACTGGGCGGACTCTGGATTATAAATCAAGACCGGTCAAGACCACAACTGATCGGCTACTTTTCTAATACATTACTGTATTTAGAAGGAAAAGCTGCTTTCTAAAACAACAGATAATTCAAATAATAAATACATCATTTGATTGTTATCCCCTGATTAGGGCCGCAGCCTTCACGCGTGCCGCAAGAATTTAAACACACAGAATTGTATGAGTCACCTGAAGCGTTGTCATAGCAACAAAGACATATTCAAATAATATGAAGCAGCAGCAGCAGCTAGCATTATCACCAAGTCAAAGAGACCTGCAGAAAGTTTGCAAAGAGACGGACTAAAGGCTAAAGCAAAGAAGGAAATGTCATTTGTGGACAGAAATAATTTAAAAGCTTCACAAGCTCTAAACGTTAGTTCACTTTCCCCATATTCCCTGGAATGGACATAATGAGGTTCAGTTTTAAGCCAATACACTTCTGGACAAATTTTGAATTTCTCTCTTTCTGCTAGCGGTCCTCACAACAGAAAATAAATCTGGTGTTCATTCATAGAGTAAACAAAGGTTTTGGAGATGTGCTGTTGTTGTCATGTTTGCTGTCTTTCCATTGCCTCACAGTAGCGTGTATTAAAAGTCTTTTTGACTCATTTGCACATCTTTAACGGGTACAAAAGCAGCATAATCTTTTAGTGAATCAGACCGCCTGTGTGCATGAGCGCCCAATAACTCTGCAGATGTTCAAGTAAACGTGATCAAGATGTCGCCGTGTCCAGCTTCCAGAGGAAGTTTCTGAAGGGGAAGTTGATGACAGCTTCCTCTTTCGCTCTCACACCGTGTTGTTCCTCTCCTTACTGAGGCATGAAAACAGAAAGTGTTTCATTGTTAATCAGCTCCGAGCGTTTGTTCATCTGGAAAATAAAAAAAACTGAAGCACAAAGCGGAAGGTGATCTGAACGCCTCAAATCTCAGCGGCTGTAATCAGTGTGTGAACGCTTAAAAAAAACAAACATCTGACGGTGCGTTGTGTTTCCTCTCTAGAGATAAGAACAGTTTACATTTTTGTGTCTTTTCATACAAAGATTTTGATCTCAATGAAGCCGTTTGTTAAACTCGGAGCAGAGTTAGAGCTCAAAGGGAGTAACACGTACTCAGTTTGATTTTAAAAGAGCTGCTTCAAACTCATAATCCAATCAAAAGATACCAATCTATCCTGGAACTTTCTTTGTCAAGTGTTCAAAATGTGTTTTTCCTGCAGTAAGACAAAGAGGATCTGCTGGAAACAGTCTGCTGTTGTTCAACATTTTCACACATTAACACTTCTATGAGTGATGAATCTTCCTCTGAGTCGTCTGTGAACAGGTGAGCAAACTTCAACGGATTGATTGTTTGCTTTTTAAAAAGGACTTCTCTCCGTTATTAAGAGCCAAAGTAACACCTTCATGATTCTCCTTTTGTCCAACTAACAGTCAAAACATCCAAATATGAAAATAAAATGAAGTTATGTGAATAAAAGGAGCAGCAGCAGAAATCAAGAAAAATCTCTTAAACACTAGAAAACAAATGCCAATAAATGTCTCTGTTCCTTTATAATTTAATAGTTGGAGAAGTTTCATTGATATCTCTTAGATCTTATTTTAGGTAACTACTCTGATGCTTTCAAATAACTTTTGTGAAGTAGAAAGTTCAGAAAATCTGAAAGAGAGGAAAGAGAAGACATGCACATTTTCACTTTAAAGGTCCAACATGTGAGATATCTATTGAAATGATAAAGGTATCTTACTATCTGATCATTAAGGAAACATGTTGAAGTGCTGGCTTCTCTGACAACAATGCAGCAGCCAGTATGTCCTCCTTCTAACTTTAGATTCTGCTCCTGAATGCTCTGGATTTGTTTGGACCAGAGAAGGTAGGCGCTTTTAAGCCCCTCCCCCACACAGCTGTTTTGGACACCCCTCGGTTTGCCAGATATGAGAGCAGTTATCAGGTCAACAGGTGTTGCAGCGATGGAAGCGGATCAAGAGAAGTGGTTCAGATAGAAGTGATTGTACCCGACCTAAAAAGCCTCTGCATGTTTCTAATAAGCTCCACGAGCAGAAACGTGCTCAAACTAGGATCAATATTGGAGATGCTTTTTGAAAAATGGAGAGAGGTTAGAACGCAGACAGGTAAGTTAAGTTAATTAATCAAACAACAGCAATTTTATAAGCTCTTTAAAGTTATTCTAAACAGGAATAACGCTGGATAGTTTCTTGTCCGAGCTTCATAATAAAGGGGATTTGTTGCTTCTCTGTTTTTATATCATTACTGAGTGAATATTTTGGTGTTTTCAAAGTTAGCATGAAGACATCACTCTGAATATCCTGATGACAACTTATCATTTCTTCTGACTCTTCTTGTCCTAAATCATACATAACTCACATTTGGATGGATGCGTCACATTAGAAATAGTTGTAGGTCGACATCAAAGTTAAGAGGATTTGTCTTAACTCCATCTACGACCTCTGCAAAGAAATTAAAGATATCTGAGCGTACACTGAAACTAAAAAGAGCAAAAATTGAAGAAAGAAGATTCCAGGTAATCTCAGAGAAATGAGAAACATGAAAGGTTTTCAGTGCGTGTCTCTCTTCTATAAACACACACACACACACACACGTGTGCGCTCCCACGTCCTCTCTGATGGCTTGTTGAGGCTGATAAACTGTGAAAGGTCAGTGCGGTGTCTTGATCCAGACAGCGAGATGGATTGCAGGATTCTCCATCTTATTCCTTTCATGCCTCGCTCGCTCTCTGTGCCTGACCTTTCTGACGACAAGCCTGTGAGGAGCACTTCATCGGAGCACGCCGGGTCACTCCTGGGAAAATGAAGGGCTGCGGGGAGCGAGGCTGCGAGTGGGGGGGGGGGGGTGCAGTGTCAATTATCTCTCAAATGTCACAAGCTGTTTTTCAAAGGAAGGAGGACTAACTCATCTCTCCTCTTAAGGAAGCTCACACACACTGTCTCTCATATTTCACAGATAATTCTCACGGAGGTGCGAGCTTTTTAACGTTTGCTGCTGCAGCGCTGCGATCAGGAAAACACTGATGCTGCACCTGCACACCAACAGGTATTACTCATTTAGCTCGCAGTCTTACGTTTATATGCATTTAATCTATCTTCTTCAGAAAGTCAGAAATCAAGGAGAGAGTGGGAGAGGGGAATGAAATCCAACTTTTGGAAGACTTTTGCCTTCACACACTCACCACTAAGCTCCCAGCGCCCCTACTTCTGTTTTTAATACTTCCTTTCCTTTGATACTTTATGAATTCCTTCCTTCTCTTCTTTCCTTTTCCCTTCTTCATATGCTTCCTTCCTTCCTCCTTTCACTCATTCCTTCATTTCATCCTTTCTTCTTCGCTTCCTACAACCTTCTGTCTCATTTTTATCACTGTTTCCTTTCTCTATCCTCTAGTTTCCTGCTCCCTACCTCCTTCTTTCTCCCTTCTTTTCATCCTTTTTTCAAAAATATCTGACAGCAATTTAATCCCCAAACTGACGAATTCAATAGTCAATCAAAACTTCCCCTGTTATATTTCTTTGTTTTAATTTAAAAGCTCCTAATCTCAACATTTTTTCTGAACAACTATCTCAGTCTCAGTAAATAATGCTTTCTTTGTCTCTGCCGCGTCCCCTCCAGCTGCTCCTCTGTTTCATTATGTCGAATTCATTCATGTTCCGATCCGAACAAAGACGGAGCGGACGGTGCCAGCGGCCACTTGTAAATCTGTGTATTTAAAAGTACCTTTTTAACACGGCCATTAGAGGTGCTGAGTGTTGTGAGGGAGTTGTGTTTTGATGATGTCAAAGTGTGCTGTGCCAGGACTTTCATCTCCCACTCCTGCTGGCTTCAAACGGCTCTTTTCAAACGAGTCCGTGATAGGCCGAGGCTCAAAGGCCCCGCCCCTCCGCCTGCAGCCCGAACACCGTCCTCTCAGCGCTCGCCACGACTGGACAAACAAGGGTTTGATTATTATATCAGACATATCACAGGCAAGACGAGATGAACTCAAAGTTAGCCTTCATGTAGAAAACAAAAAGGAAATAAGTTCAACATCATGATGCTTGATAAATAAAACTAACATGTTTTATCTTCAGAGCTCTTCAGCATATTTCTTACTCCTAAATCTTTTCTCGGTTTTTGTTGAAAGTTTCTCATTTAATGAGATCCCGTTCACGCTGTTTCCTGTTGACATATGTAAAAAGTGTTCATGTTAGTTTAAGAAAGAGTCCAGAGCTTTTTCCTTAAAAGTCAAATATAAAGCTGCTCAATTATGACTTCTGGGCCTCCATACCCCCTGGGTCTGCTGGGTCTGCTCTCCTCTGACTGGATTTTCATGTTTTGGTTGACTCTGGATGTTTCTAGGTGGGAGGCTGATGTTTTCCTCCAGCCAATGACAGCGCACAGGTGAGTTTCAGAGCTGAAACAATTCAACGGTTGGATGTGATTCAAATTGGGGCGGTATCGTCAAAGAAGAGAAAATATATAATCATAGTGAGGAGAAACACCAAGCGGATAAAGCTTGTTCCAAATGGAAGGTGATGCAGAGTTGCCCGCTTTCTGTTGGACAGGCAGGTGCCAAACAGCGGCGGTTAGCTCGTGCTAGCGTGCTAAATGTTCAGCTTCTCCATTACAACAAATGTGATATTCTCAGTTAGCTTGCAGTGTTAAAGCAGTAAACGTGCACGCTAACCCTGCGGTGGGCGTTCGCTTCCGGTGGCGATGAGCCCGGGACGAGGGACCCAAATTGAATGTTGTGTTTACAAGCTGCAACAAACATTTCTACTAACTCCACCGTTACCAACGATAGAATAATGAAAACGTCCCTGTCCTTCCTTCCTTAGGGCAAATTAGGGGCTCAGTCGGTAGAGGCGGTCGTCTCCTAACCGGAAGGTCTTGGGTTTTCGATCCCCAGCTCCTCAAGCTCAAGTCCATTTCATGCAGATATTTGTTAAAAGACACAAATCTTATCTTAGGCTGGCTACACATATAAAGAGTTTGAAGGTCCTATTTTGGGGGGACGCGGAGTTGACGAGGTTGTCAAAATGCTTTGGACTAAGAAAACTAAAATGATGATAAAAGAGTAACTGGAGAGTTTATTCAAAGGTCAAACTGTCCTCATGATCCACGTTTAAAGATGTCCAATAGTTGTTTAAATTACAGCCAATGATCGCTAATTCACCAGAAGACAGAAGAGAAACCACACAACTTTTGTGCAAAGATGATTCAAGAGGTTTGAAAACTAAAAGGGGCGATCAAACACGGCAGGAGTAAGAGAGTGATTTTCCTTTAATGGTAGTATAATGTTTATTTAATGTAGGAACGTGTGCCATAAACTCACACAAAGTAAAGTGTGATTGGCTGTTTAACTTGATGCGTCTGTAAGTCAGTAATCTCGTCTCACGCCGGCTGCTGAGAGCCTTGAAGTGTTTCCTTGAATCAAGTAAATGTTTCGTAACAGGTCAAATGTTTGTCTCATTAAGTCGGACGGATGCCGTACGACAGTGTAGATTTCTTGAAAGGCTGAACTGATGAAAACTCAGCGTGAACCTGATGAAACACTTGAATGTGTACGAACCAAATGAAAGAGCAGGGAGATGCAGTGTGTTTGATTGTATGAAGAGCACTTACTGTGTGGACGGCAGCCAGCCAGGAGCTCCGTCTCCTCTGAGGCCTCTCAGCCTGCAAGCTGGACGCCCACACGGAGAAAATACACCTACATGTTAGACCCATCATGGCTGCCAACACAGCGCTGTGACAGGAAGAGTTGAACAGAGAACCAACATTAACATTCATCCTCCAACTTGCTGCTCGTTTAACTGTTCAAGAGTATCACATGAAGCTGCGCAACAGATCAGCTAACATGCAGAATTATCTAAATGATGTTACAAAGGAGCAAAATGATGAAGTGAGCTTACTATCTGATCATTAAGGAAACATGTTGAAGTGTTGACTTCTCTGACAACAATGCAGCAGCCAGTATGTCCTCCTTCTAACTTTAGATTCTGCTCCTGAATGCTCTGGATTTGTTTGGACCAGAGAAGGTAGGCGCTTTTAAGGCCGTTTTGGACGCCCCTCGGTTTGCCAGATATGAGAGCAGTTATCAGGTCAACAGGTGTTGCAGCGATGGAAGCGGTCAAGAGAAGTGGTTCAGATAGAAGTGATTGTACCCGACCTAAAAAGCCTCTGCATGTTTCTAATAAGCTCCACGAGCAGAAACGTGCTCAAACTAGGATCAATATTGGAGATGCTTTTTGAAAAATGGAGAGAGGTTAGAACGCAGAAAGGTCCCACTTATTTCTGACTCGATCTACTGTCCTGTCTCTACAATGAAGGCATAAAAAAGGCCCAAAATAAAGCTTTAAAAAACAACCTGTAGCTTAATGTAGAGGGTTAAATCAGTGAATGTGTTTTTTTTGTCCACAGGGAGCCCGGAAATCGACGTAAACCAATCACAGGAGCTTTAGAATTAAACATGAAAATCTAGAAGTTATATGGCAATTGACCTCTACCTATGAAGGTTTGTAGAGTAGTCTAGCAGTAGGTCGTCATTTTTGTATATCTCTGGAAATGTCTGTGTAGGTTCTCAGTCATTCAGGTCATGGTTAATTTGAAGCTTCATCCAAAGGCAACTGGCAGGTTGAAGATCTTGAAGATTTCTAGCTCCGTCCACCAGAAAGTTTAGAACTGAAGAAGCCTTTCAGAGGAGAGGTGAAACGTCTTCTTCAAGATCTTCAACCAGTCCAGTTGCTTTTGGATGAAGCTTTGAAAGGATATCTGGAGATGTGCAGAAATTGACCACAAGAAAAACAGCATTGTTATTAGCTGAGATAACTCAATAAAGAAGAGGAGATATCAGGGTGGAAAAAAAGGTATTAACTCATCATTATGGGAGAAACTGAGATGGACAGTTAAGTAAGAGTTTAACCAAGAATTTACAAAATAATCAAAGTGAATTTCATCAGCAAAAACATGACCCTGTTAACGATGTAAACCAGGAACAGACTTTGTTAATTAGAGATGAGGAAGGATGTTTCCTCTGCTGAGTTCATCCCTTTTTCTAAAGTGGGACACCTCAGAGCAATTTATTCTGCTTCTAACAGGAAGAGAAACGGAGGCTGTGGTCAGGTGGGTCTCACCGCTCGAGAGTTCAGGTATAATGTAGCATGAAACAGGGACACTGTTGCCACGGTAACCGGACTGTTAATATCACACCTTTGGTCCCGATTCAAAGCATTTTAGACGACAAAAATGTAACTTTGATGTACAGTTTTGAACAGACTCACTCCACAGACACCATTTCACATATTCAGCACTCATCAGCAGATATAACTCATCCTTGAGGGAAGAATTTAGACATTTTAGATGCTTTAATACAGAATAAAGAGTGAAGAAATTTGCTATGTTGGAAACACATAGAGAAATAGCAATAAAATTAGTAATTTACACAAAAAATAGCAAAAATATAGCAATAAATACAATAGCATTAAGTTTTACACAGAGATTCTTGGACACTTGGATTCATGAAAAAATAGTTGTCCAAGTTTTGTCAATTGTTGTTTGATTATTCCCTTAGTTATTCTCCTGTTTGAATATTGAAGCATTATAAGTATTATGTAACATTTAAATGACTGTTTGCTGCATTTCAACCAGCGGAGAGATTTTATTTAAAAATAGGTTATTCAACAGTTTCCAGATCGAGTGTCCAGAAAAAAGTAAAATAATTGTATGTTTTTTAAGATCACCAGAATATTATATGCAGAAATTCAAACACTATCTGCTTCTCTTTTTCCTCTATCGTTCCTTTTTGAATATAAACTAAGTGGTGATAGATCCAAAGTGCACAGCAGATAAGCAAATTATTCATAATTACACAACCAGTTTGTCATTCAGCTCCGGTACACAGTTCAGTGAAGAGCGTCTCTTCATTTGTTTGGGAATAATGCTCCCTCAAACATACTGCTCGGCGCAGGGTTACTCTAGTAACCTTTTCTATGAATAGTAAATGTCACCGTAATCAATTTTAGATGGGGCGGCTCTGCAGGTGGAGCCCGGAGCTGCTTGGGAGGAGGAAGAGAGGTGGATGTGAGCGGCTGCTGCACGCGTTCGCCTACTGTGGATGGTTTTATAAAAGCTTCATGAGGCAACAAGCCTGAGATTTAAAGAGACGGAATATCTGATTTACAGATATGAAAGGACTGAGTATTTACAGTTTGAAAAGAACATTGCAAATGTGCCCTAAGAGTCCCTTAAGATAGATGTTAGAGATGAATCTACAGTTGCTTAATGGGCAACACATCTCATAATAATAGATATTTTTCTCTTCATTTGTCCATAAGCTGGTGAAATGTGGAGCAAAAACCTAGAGGAAAATCTCGGTGGCCGAAAAATAACGCTATTCCAGAAGTGCAAAAAAAAACTGCAGTTCCCAGAGTGGCCACATGAGGCTGGCTACTAAAGCGAGTCAATCCCCATTTGGCCTGAAGTTGAAGTTAACTTTACAGCGGACAATGTTTACAGCCTGGTACAAAAAAAAATGGTTTGGATTTCAACCATTTGCATTATATCAGGGTTCAAAGCTGTGGCAGCTCGTGCATTGTACTCCGGGGATGAATCTCAGTTTGTTAGCTTGATGCTAACACATAGGGGAAAATGCTATTAATTAGAAAACAGAATTAACATCGTAATTATTTTAATTGAGGAAACAGTCTATTTTACTTAACATTCTTCACAAACATCATATTCTCTCGTACTTTCAGGCAGATGTTTCCTCAACTCTGTGGAGACACAGGTACGTAAGAGACATTTTATCAGGGTATGCCATGTGTTTATTAAATCAAAGGCCCTGGTAGTGAATCAACCCTGGGAGCTCTTCTGATCATATCTCAGCATCTCTGGAATTAGAGAGATTACCTCCTAGACTCAGTGTTTAATAAACGAGGCAGAATAAGCCAGCAGACTTCCTGTGTCTTTATAATTTATTTTATTTTTTTGACTCATTCGATCCCATGAATTGAAGGATATAAATATTTCTTTATAGAGTGAGAGAGTTCTGCTGCTTCTTGAGCTTCATTATCTGTTAACTGTAAAACCTTTCTAGGAATATCTCAAAGATGTATTGCTACTATAACATATAATCATCTCATACAATATGATGCCTTGATGTAAACTGAGTTGCCAAACAGTCTTGAACTCAGTTTAAGGCAGCATGCATGCATCATTAATATTAATCCAGAGATATAGTTTTAAAACACTGACAGGAACCATCCATCCATCCATACATTATCTATCCCACTTTCCCGTTCGGAGGCGCGGGAGGCTGGAGCTGATCCCAGATGTCATTGGACGAGAGGTGGGGTACACCCTGAACTGTTCGCCAGCCAATCACAGCGCTGACATATAGACATACAACCAGCCAGACTCACATTCACACCTACAGGCAATTTAGAGTCACCAATTAACTTAACTATTTATCTGTTAATTGCATACTTTTCCTTTAAACTTTGTTGTTAGTTTTGCAGCAAATGATAACATACATGCACGTTTTTAGAGATGGACTTGTACATTTAGTTGAGTGGTATATATATATTATAAAGATGTTCAGAGTGGTATTCCTAGTGCTTACTACTTCCACCACAAGGGAATGAACCCAGCAATAGTTCAAAGTAACTGACCTAAAACTGAGTCGCTGAGAACATTGGCATATAAGCACATTTCACCATTTACACATCCACCAATCCCAGCAAGAGGGATGGATGTATTACTGTGGATAGATGGAGTAGCAAAAGGTTATTTTTTTATGTAGGAGTTTTTGGGTTTGGGGTCGTCAGTGGTTCTGATGTTCACTTTGCAGAAAATAAATTGAAACTCAAATCTGCCGTGTGATTTTTTCCCCCCCTGCTGGCTCAGTATGCAATCTCAGTTAGCAGGAGTAAAAAATTCAGATCACAAATTGTTTTCTCCCCTTATTTCTAAATTTTTTCTTCATTTTATGAAACAGCATTACCTCACCCGGCAATCCAACCTGAGAGCAAACAAAAGAACGCAGACAGCGGGGAGAGCATGATCACCAAGCAGGCTGTCATCTTCTCTTTTAGGAGTCACAGCAACCTCACCACAACAAAATTAACTGCTGCAGACGGAGCTGCTCTCCCTGTGCAGGCTGAGGGTGTCCCAGTTCTTAGACAGATTTTATATGAGGTCCACACTCAGTCAGATTAGGTACGTTTCAGATCCAAAGGGGGGAAGGGGGATAAGTACTTCTACTGTCTGTTTAAAAAAATATCAGTCCCATTTCTGGATAACTGAGCTAAGAATACAGCGTGAAAAAGGTTCTCTTGTTCTATTGTTTTGGTCTCTGAGTCTCTGGTTTTGACCTCTGTTTGACTGAAAAAGCATGCAAAACAAATGATAGTGATTGTGACCAACTGTGGGGGAAAGTAACTGGAACAAAAGAGAAAAAGAGAGTGAACCTCTGGGCCGAGTGAAAGTGTTTGGTCTGCGTCTGTGATGTAACGGCCAAATCGTCAGTCAGAACGTTTACGCACTGTTTAGTCAAGCTGCAGTTATAGCTCTTTAAAGCAACATTATGTAGGAATTCAGTTTGGTGCACTTAAGCGTACACGATGGTCTCTGAGTGAGATAACGTGCATTTGTAGACAAGCAGAGGAGCGGTGCTGTGAGCAGCCAAAGAAGACTCATGTCGACTAACAAGGTACAGAAATATTACCGGATTATGTGCAAATATGACTCTGCTAGCGTCTACAGCACGTTGAAGAGACGACTTTTGCCTTAATTAGGGTTGGATTACTTTCTGCACCCGGTAAAGCTGCCAAACATACATAGTGCTGCAGTATATAAGCAGGTGACCGGAGCGCTCTGTTGACATGAGAGAGACGCTACTCAGCCTGTTGAAGGTCATTGCACTATTAGATTAGAAAAATAGACTTTGAAACGACTATTTTTAAGATGAAAAAGTTACAAATAGTTGCTTTAAATGAACTACTGTCATTGTACCAACATACAAGCACCGGGGGAGAATCTCTTTATTGATGGGTTAGAATAGGCAGAGGTCAACATGCCCTCTTTTCAGCTAGTTATTATAGAACCTTCTTCCAGGTGACATAGTAGAATAGAATAGAATAGAACAGATGTTTACTGCCATTTGCACAGGTACAGGGCAGTGCAGGTACAATTTAATGTTTGTGCATTTCTCCGAGAGTCAGCTCTACAAAAACACGCAGTAAAAAAATAGAAGTACGATATGAAAGATAAGACAGAGAAAAATAAATACAATTTAAAAGAGAAGTTTACATATCCACTCTTAAAATCTATAAAAGTAGACGGAGTGTAGTTTCCCTTTAAAAGCGTGGAGAGAGAAGAGACTGTACTTGTGCGACATCCTTCCTCTGATGTTTTTCTTCAGTCAGTAAAGGGAAGATAGAGCCAAAGGGGTGAGGAGACATTTACAAAGATATTCTCTCGGTGCGATGTCTCACTTTGCGCTAAAGTAAATATTCGCCTGATTGAATTGCTCTGGATCTTTGCTTGTTGAACCTGCTCACATCCTCAGAGATCCAGCGGGTCACACAGATCCTCTCTGGACCTCTCAGGCTGAACAGAGACTCTTGCATCTTTGGTTCGTCCGCACGGCACAGAGCTGATGATGCAGCATGCATTATTTAAAGTCTATCCAGCTCCCAGTGTCATAGCATTTTAATCTGCAATCAGCCCCCCCCTCTTCAGGGCTTAAGTTACCTTCCCTCCTGTGACACTGACAGGCAGGGTTGAAATGAGGACAGAGATGTTTAAAAACAACAACTCTGTAGTTTATCTTTATTTTTATCCCACAAATGTACCAACAAATAATGATACCAATACATTTCCCCTTAAATAAGTTTTGTCTACATAGCCAGAAATGAATATAGCTCCATTGTTTGTCTGGAAATCAAAATGTTACTTTGGGGATAGAAGTGGCAAAAGAGTATTCCTCTTTTTGTGCGTCACACTTTAGATGTTTACAGTTAAACCGAACAGATCAGAAACAAAGCCTTCGGCGGATTCTTCCCCCAACATCCTGGCAACAAGGTGACCTAAAGATTCAGGAGGGGGGCTTGTTAGTGAGATCTGGCGTTCCTCAGGGAGTTTGATGATGTACAGTATCTCAGCGTGACCTGCTGCTTTGGAAGCTTCCTCATTTATCACTTGGTCTCTATGGGAAAGTATTTTCTCCTTCCTCTGTAAAGGGTTCCTTTGTTTTTCTTGTTAAGAATGGTGTAAATTGGTGCAAATAATGAGTCTGAAGGAGAAGAATTTCTGAAGGACTGACAACAAAACCTGACATTTACATCTGACGCTGATATTTTCCCTGCTTTCAACTCCTGACATATACACAAAAACATCTCAACATGTTTTCTCCTCTTAACATCATGATAAGGAAAATTCAACCAAGCAGCAACATGCATCAGAGTGCAGACTACATCACTCATACCTGTTATTTACAGGGAGCTTTTAGCAGTGAAGTACATCTCCAGCGAGAGAGGAGTAGATCAGATCTGCACGTAATATACCTGAAATTATAGGCTGCAGATGGAAGGAAAATATGTCTCCCCTTCTCTTTCCTTCAGATGTCTTGCATGGATTTCTATCAACAGAGAAGGACTTGAAGCATATGTGGATGACAGATATTAATCCAGAGCAATCTACTTCCCCTCAACATTCGCAGAGTGAGCCGAGCACATGCAAAGCTCAAAAGCAGAAATCTGCCCATAGTACTTAAGTGTATCCTTAACGGTCTCTTTAAGGGTAAGTCCTGAACACAGACTCCTTTTCTTCTACATGCAAACTGCATTCTTTAGCTGAAATGGAAAGATTTAAATAATTGTACGAACATGAATGAGGCCTGGTTGATGAACCCTTATGACCATGATGATCCGTGGACATTTATCTAGCACCATCATGATGTGGAAATAGTGAAACGTTTCGTATGAAATGCCCATAAGTAGTCTAGCATCTGCTATCGTCTAACCACGTTGTATGCCTCTGGGAACAATCACCAACTCCGTGGTCATCCAGTTGAAGCCAGTGGTTTGTTTTAAACGACCTCCAGGTAAGACTTCCTTTACCAGCCCTGCATCGTTTACAGTCCAGTTAGCAACTTGAAAAGAACAAGGGGTCCAGATCAAAACAAAAGTGAAATTTGTTCCTTTTTTTTTTATCCATAACATCTCCTGGAGTATCGTCCATTCATCTGTTTATGGTGAGTCTCAGTTTAACTGTAAATAGTGAGTTACACAGTGGCTTCACTCTGGCTCACTCATAAATCTGACATAATTATCTCTTTAAAGGCTTTATGTGGGATTTTTTGATCCAGCAGATGTTGCCCTTGAGCACCAGCATGAAACCAAAACAACTTGCGCTGCATTGTTGTGTTAGCATGCTAATGCTAGCGATCTTTATTATGCTCGTATCTTCACACTACATGTAAATTTACCTGAAATGAGCGTGATCTAGAAACACAGTTAATCAGTGAGTACAGTATGTTATTCTTCTTTTCTCTAGTCCCTCGATTAAACAACTTTTATACACGAGGGGAGGAGTCAGCCGGCCGTCCGAGCGATGTAAACAAAGTGAAGATAGGACTCTGAAAACTCTGAAAACATCACAGACAGTGGGACTCGGGTGTTACACCCATTGTAGACAGTCATGACTCACAGAGTTATTTTCAGAGGATATACTTGATTTATATTATATTTAAGTGTGTGTTAAATCTCATATTAAGCCTTAAATCCAGAAAAATCTTCCACTAGAAAAAAGCAGGAGTATGTGAGTCTGGGACGCAAAGCAGGGCAGCGCCACCGGGCGGGGAAATGCAACCTGGACAAAGCAGCACCACCAGGACAGAGCCCCCTTTCATTTTCTCATATATTGTATTGGCCAGATTGCGGAGTAAAGTCTCTTCTTCCATGGGGGATTTTTCAAGTTTTAACGTGAATGTTAAATTATTTTACACTTAATTTAAAAGAGTGAAGGACTGATCGTGACCTGCTCTTATCATAGTAATATTACAAACTGGATTCAGGTCATTAATCAGGCTTTTCTTCACAAACAGTAGATTTTCTCCTGCTTCATCTTAACATCAGTGATATGTAAATCAGACTCATTATCATGGATTCTTAAGCGCATGTAAACATAGAGTGGTACAGAATGAATAGATTGTGTGTAACCCGTAATAACCCCCCCTGTGGAGGCTTACATTTCCCTCCCCCAGGGGTGTCTGTGCGCTGGCAGAGCTGTCCAGGTGTGTTATCGAGCTCACAGTATCACGTGAAGCGGCGCACACAGCAGGTGCAGCGTGACTTTCCCCTGCACTCATTCAGAGGGCTCTGGGTCACAAGATATTTTTCCCAGTACATTTCAAATTCTCTTTTTCCTGTGAGACGCCCTGAACATTTTACATTCTTTAATCCTTTTTTCTGTGTTTTACTTTCTCAACTTCAGTCACATTTTCACACCTTGAAGCTGCTCAGTATGATTTCAGCTCCCCACTGTGGGCTCAACTGAGGAAACTTTCAGTAAAGCTCTCTGCTCTAAGTCATCTCCACCGCAGCTTAAGTGAAACAAAAAACATTATTCTACCTTTCAGCTTTCTCCCTTTGATCCAGCAACTCTTCCCTTTTTGCCAGTGGCTTACACTGTAGTCAATTTTCCTTTTTACTATACCATACCATATGATACATCACTACAATATGATACAGAAAAATACATTTTAGATATATTATCCAGATAATATGATGCTTTAAGATTCAATCCTGGAAATGTCTTTTTAAAGGTTTATTTTAGGGCTTTTTATGCCTTAATATTAGAGACAGGACATTGGATAGAGTCAGAAATCAGGGGGGGGGGGGGGGGGGGGGGGGGGGGGATAGAGTGCTGAATCACATGCTGGAAGGAAGTCACAGGTCAGATTCAAACCCGGGCTGCCTGCTTGGGGGATTATAGCCTAACGTGGGGGCGTGCACACTAACCACTAGGATATCGGCGTCTCCCTGATACTAAAAATATCTTTTAAAGAGTATCCGAATTGCAACTCTGGAAATGTCTTGACCTATTGAGCTCCTTTTGTAATTCATCTTTAGCTATGATTTGATACAATGCAATATGATATAATACATATCTACAAAACTATGTGATACAAAACTATGTGATACAAAACTATGTGATACAATACTATGTGATACAAAACTATGTGATACAAAACTATGTGATACAATACTATGTGATACAAAACTATGTGATACAAAACTATGTGATACAAAACTATGTGATACAATACTATGTGATACAAAACTATGTGATACAATACTATGTGATACAAAACTATGTGATACAATACTATGTGATACAAAACTATGTGATACAAAACTATGTGATACAATACTATGTGATACAAAACTATGTGATACAATACTATGTGATACAATACTATGTGATACAAAACTATGTGATACAATACTATGTGATACAAAACTATGTGATACAATACTATGTGATACAAAACTATGTGATACAATACTATGTGATACAAAACTATGTGATACAAAACTATGTGATACAATACTATGTGATACAATACTATGTGATACAATACTATGTGATACAAAACTATGTGATACAATACTATGTGATACAATACTATGTGATACAAAACTATGTGATACAATACTGTGATACAATACTATGTGATACAATACTATGTGATACAATACTATGTGATACAATACTGTGATACAATACTATGTGATACAATACTGTGTGATACAATACTATGTGATACAATACTATGTGATACAATACTATGTGATACAATACTGTGTGATACAATACTGTGATACAATACTATGTGATACAATACTATGTGATACAATACTATGTGATACAATACTATGTGATACAATACTATGTGATACAATACTATGTGATACAATACTGTGTGATACAATACTATGTGATACAATACTGTGATACAATACTATGTGATACAATACTATGTGATACAATACTGTGATACAAAACTATGTGATATAATACTGTGATACAATACTATGTGATACAATACTATGTGATACAATACTGTGATACAAAACTATGTGATACAAAACTATGTGATACAATACTATGTGATACAATACTATGTGATACAAAACTATGTGATACAATACTATGTGATACAATACTATGTGATGCAATACTATGTGATACAATACTATGTGATACAATACTATGTGATACAAAACTATGTGATACAATACTATGTGATACAATACTATGTGATACAAAACTATGTGATACAATACTATGTGATACAATACTATGTGATACAATACTATGTGATACAATACTGTGATACAATACTATGTGATACAATACTGTGTGATACAATACTATGTGATACAATACTATGCGATACAAAACTATGTGATACAATACTATGTGATACAATACTATGTGATACAATACTGTGATACAATACTATGTGATACAATACTATGTGATACAATACTATGTGATACAATACTATGTGATACAATACTGTGATACAATACTATGTGATACAAAACTATGTGATGCAATACTATGTGATACAATACTGTGTGATACAATACTATGTGATGCAATACTGTGATACAATACTATGTGATACAATACTATGTGATACAATACTATGTGATACAATACTGTGATACAAAACTATGTGATACAATACTGTGATACAAAACTATGTGATACAATACTATGTGATGCAATACTGTGATACAATACTATGTGATACAATACTATGTGATACAATACTGTGATACAAAACTATGTGATACAATACTGTGATACAATACTATGTGATACAATACTATGTGATACAATACTATGTGATACAATACTGTGATACAAAACTATGTGATACAATACTGTGATACAAAACTATGTGATACAATACTGTGTGATACAATACTATGTGATGCAATACTGTGATACAATACTATGTGATACAATACTATGTGATACAATACTATGTGATACAATACTATGTGATACAATACTGTGATACAAAACTATGTGATACAATACTGTGTGATACAATACTATGTGATGCAATACTGTGATACAATACTATGTGATACAATACTATGTGATACAATACTATGTGATACAATACTATGTGATACAATACTATGTGATGCAACATGACACGATACGAAACGATACTAGACGATGCAATCTGAGAAATATGATGGGATATGATACTATGCTGGAAAGGTCTTTTAAAGACTTTTCAGACCTTTAAGAATTTTGACTTATTCTTATTTTCTGTTGTCTGTCTCATATCCAGAGACATGGCAGGTTGTCAAGTGGCAGGTTCAGGTTTTGATAATCAAAAGTCAACTGAATAAAAAATGGATGGATGGATTCATAGGAAGATAGACACACATTCATACACTGATGGCAGCTGCTCATTAGGATGAACAGACACACACACGCGCGCACGCACACACACACACGCCTGATTAGCATCTTACCCAGGGACATTTTGACACTTTGACATGCCGACTGGGGAAGTCAGGAAAGGAACAAGGAAACCTACGGATGGATGGATGGATGGATAGATGGATGGATGGATGGATTTTCTTGTCAACAGTTCTAGGAAGACAATTCCCTCCATCAGTCAGTCAGGGCTTATAATAAATAGATGAATTAAAGCATGCACATACCTATTACCTCAACAGCATCGAACACCTTTGTGGAGGTTCAGACAGCACTTCTAATGACTGGTTACATGATGCCTACATTATAAATCTGAAATCAGAACTGTGTAGGAAAGCAGTATGGTCGACCGTCATCTCTCCCTGCCCCCTTCAAGTGGATCGGTCCATATGATGTCAGAGGTCAAGCTGATCTAATCAACCGAAATCAGAGCAGAGATGAAAATAGATATGAAATGGATATTAACAGACTGGAAGAGCGAGAGCAGGGAGAAAGGGAGCAGAAAGATCGGATATAAAAATAAATATTGAGGCTGTTTTATGGCAATACTTCTCATTGAAAAATGTCTCTTTTACTGTCAGTGATGCTAATGCCATGCAAATCATGCTAGCTAGCAGTTTCATTCAGTCAGTCACTAAATGAGGGCAAGTTGGGAAGAGTTACAGCAGACTGGTTTGACAAAAAACAAGGGAAAGAGGAGGATGGGGCTTGTTGATGAAAACTGCCACTGAATTGCTAATTTAGCGTGACCTCCGTCTTATGAATGAACTGGAACACCAACTGGGAGCAAGGGTTAATCACCCAAACGTCTACGTTATCAAATGTCTGATTGGGAGCAAATCCCTGCACCCAAAGTTCCACAATTGGAGGAAAGTAGGGATGTTCCAAGCAACTTCCCCGTCACCTAAATGGAAATTCAAATCCAACTCGTCTAAAGGTAAGAAAACTCAGGTCGACAGGTTCGAAGCAGCCGCAGCTAAACGATGTCAAATTGGTTTGCAGAATGTGGCAAGCCAATCAGTCAAGTTTTTATATGACAGTTTAACCCGATACAATCTACACACAACTTTAGTTCCATTTGGTAGATCTAAACACTGACAACCCGTGCTGCTCCAACGAGACGCCATCAGTCCACTGTGCTGGTTTACATCCGGGTAGAAAAACAATGAGAGCCAGCGTATTAACAATATTTAACCGACATAGTGGGCCTACATTGATAATTTGTCCAACCTATAAGTGATTCTGGTGCTGACTAACGATGGTGACAGCGTTTAATTGTTTAGTAGACTAATTATGCACATCCCTCATGAAAAGTCTAAAAAACGATGATTGACTGCGGTGTAATGTTCTCCTTTCCACAAACTGTTTGTGATGCAAAACAGCTCGAAAGAAATCAGTGGCATAATAAGATCCCCGAGTAAAATATTAAACAACATGAAAATAGAAGCAATGAATTAGCCATGGAGGGAGACTGTGTGTGCATGTGTGAAGGTGTTTATGAGGCTTTCCCTGTACAATAGAGAAGGAGTGTGTGTGTGTGTGTGTGTGTGTGTGTGTTTGCGTGTGTGTGTGTTTCAGAGTGAGAGAGAGAGAGAAAGCGAGTCTGACAGCCCGTCTCACAGCTGGGATACCCGGTCCTCAGGAGTGGGGCGATCGAGCCACGGGGGCGCGGGTTATTTTGGGAACCACAGAGGAGGAAAGCGCTTATTTTCGCCGCCATCCAAACCCCTCCCCCCTCCTCCACCCCTCCTCCTCCTCCCACCGTCTGACAGCTCCCTCTGTTCATTTGCACAATCTCAATTAGCCTTCAGCGGGGAGAATAAAGGAGGTGGTCAGACAAAATGCTCTAAAAGGGTCTATTCAGTGCACAAGTGTGTGTGTGTGTGTGTACGAGAGGGTAAAAATACATCTGAGACTGAACATGTGTTTGATGTTTGTACGCAGCAGCACCGCGGTTCAACCTCTAAACAAGGGGGGGGGGGAAAGTATTTGAAAGCAGACCTGTGATGTCAAACGCCACTTTCATATAGTAAAAGAAAACCGGACGCACGTCTATTTATATCACGACGCATCCTGAATGCATCCATTGTTCTGGACGAGCAGTAGATCTAACAGGTAAGCAGAGGGGAAAGAGCCACAGTCCCTCGTCGATTTCACCTATTAAAGCTGAAAGAGAAGCCAGATAAGAGCTGGATTTTCATTATCACTGCTGTGACATATAGATCGCAGAGCAAATTGGGGTGAGAGTCTGCGTGAACATGACACCTGTGATGTACCTAAACTTAGCCTTTCATCAGTTTGCATAATGTGGAAATGTTGGCTGTCATACCATTGTATTGTAAAAGATTCTTTGAAGGATAAGGTTGGGGTTATTCTATATTTTTATTTTGCCAGCCAAAGCTCTGGTTTGCGCATGCATGTATTGGCGTCTGAGCATCCCTGTTGAGTCAGATTTCATATTTTCACAGGTTATTCCACTTGCATTTTCTGACATGACTCTCATTTCCACCGTCCGTCCTGTTTCATTTCTCCACGATAAGCGCTGCAGTATATCCCTTGTATTCAGGTGCTGTTGGAAATATGAGCGTTCCTGACTGTCTCCTCAAATCAATCAACAACTGAGAAACAAGGTTGTTACCGCTCATGAAGACTAACGCTCCAAAGACGCTTTTTCAATTTCAAAATGGACAAACAAATACACAGATTGTTGTCGGCGCTGGTCATCGGTTTTAACATTGTTTGCATTTATCACTGTAGACGAACGATACAGTTTGAGGAATGAGGCGCAACAGCAGCTCGATAATAATGTTCAGCCAGGTCTCCTTTGTAAAAGGGATCCCTGATCTCAAAGGGACTAATCTGGATAAATCGAGGTTAAATAAAAAAAAAATGTTGATATGCCAGAGTCGCTGAAGGCCCTTATCAAGACTGTCGAGGAAGAAGGAACACGTCGATTCTCCTGAACCGTGACCGGCTCATCCACTGAAAGTGTTTCCAAAGATCCGTCAGATGCAGAATAACAAAAAGAAATCATGTTAACAAATGATAAAAGAAAAAAAACATGCAACCTATTACTGCAAATCAGAACAAGTCTGAGTTAACAAGAAACATTTTTACAAGTGTTTGCCTCCCCTGTCACTCTTGTGAAAACACACACACACACACACACACACACACACACACACCAAACATTGTTAAACACATGAGTGATTGACAACTTGCTAATGTGTTACATAATACATCTTCTTTCCCTCGTGCTTCCAGATGAATCTGTTTTTTTTACTTTATGCTGCAACACGGGAGCAACGCGTGACAAAGAAAAAGCTCCTGTTAGGCTTCAGTTATTCTCTGAAAAAGACAGAGCGGAGGATGTGTGTGTCGGTGTGTGTGTGTGTGTTTTGTAGGTGCATTGAGGCAGGATGTAATGCAGGAGAAGAAGATAGAGGTTGATGTTTTTTGTGAAGAGGGCATTAGTCGCCATCTGTGACCTTGCTCTGTGGAGAAAGCCCACAGCTCTGGATTCTGTGGGGGTTACTGTGAGTGTGTGTTTTTTTGTATATGTGTGTATGTTACAACACGCAAAGCTCCACAGGAACTGTTTTTCTGTCCTTTTTCTCTGTAGTACCATGGCTGCTTTAAACTGATCAGAAATGACATTAAACACATATTCTGATAAATACTGTAGCTCTTTACTTTGACTTATGTTCACATTAACTGAGACTTGAACCAGAAACCTCAGTTCCCTGGTCTGCACCAAGTCCAGTCTGACATGGTAGACAAGGATTCTGTCAGAGACGTGTTAGGTCTATGTTTTCATCTCATGCCTTCCCTGTTTTCCGTTTCACTGTCAGTCTCCTTTTCTCTGAGCCTCATATTGTCTGTGTATCTGTCTTCTTCTTTTGTCCTTTTTCTTTCTCTACTTCACCCGATATGTTTCTTTCTTAAAACCCTCTCTGACAGCACACGCATAAAAACTCCCCTCGCTTGTTATTTGGTCTTTGCTCAGCACTCACCTGAGCGGAGAAATGGAAAACAGACTGAGTCATGGAGCATAAATCCAACGAAAAAGATAAAGAAGAAGACCTTAAAATAAAGGAGCTTCCACTTTCCTTGTGTCTCCTGCCTGTCGACTTTCCTTTCTGTATTTTTCTTCATTGTTTTATTTTGCTCTTTTGTTGACTCAGTGGTTTCCTCATGAAGAAACATAATTTCTTATGTTACTTATTACTCAGATATCATCCTCAAATACGCCAATTGTCAAATGTTTTTTTTGCCTGTTAAGACCAGAGACGTTTAAAACTGTCAAGATGTTTAAGATGGTAATTAATTTTTAAGTGTAAACTCTCAAATCTCCTTCTGGTTTTAAGATTAACTTCATGCCCTGTCTTTAACGATTCAACTTTCCCATCCAATCAAAACTCTCAGTGCCTCCTCTCCCTGACTGTCTTGTGTGTCGTGTTAATAATAAAATGCCCCACACGGCGCCCCCTACAGGCCTGGAGTCCTCTAATCAACGCCAACATGCAGGCGCCAGAGCTTTCAAAAGCGTTTGCTAACAATTGCATCACCACCAGAGGCACTGCTTGTCTACAGGCAAGGCAGGCAACTGCTGCGGGCCCAGAGGCCAGACTGACAAACTTAAAACCACAGCAGTAGCTCAACATGTGCAAATTTTGCAATGACAGTAGGAAACCTCCCTAATGAGGACCCATTTGACAGAACTCACTCTCATTGCCCTGCTTAGCATCTCATGCATTATTCCTTCATTTAAATTAAACCACTTAAGGAAAATGAGGAGGGACGATCTGTCTGGGAGTGAAAAAAGAAAGAGGGAGAGCGTTGAAACACTGGCAGACATAATGGTGGTTGGAGGGGCCACTAATTATTTTTTGCCTACGGCCCCCAACAGACTCTAGAATCGCCACTGATCACCACATGTTTCAGGGGTTTCCACAATGATTTTCGGTTATTACAAAGTACACATCAACCCTACAAAGCTCGGTTGTACGGCTACTGTTTTATCATGCATGAGCAACACAGTGTCCACATGAACACTCACATCACTGTTGAGTTGAAGAAGCTCGGTTATAGACATCCATCCAAAGCACAAGCGTAGCTCCAAACTAACTTCAAGGACAAGTTTTGTGAACTTAGCACCACATGTCTTAAATCAAACTCACAAAACCCATGCTATTTTGCAGTAAAATCTGTAATTCAAGATGTTCCCAATGTGGGCACGAGTTCATTAAATTCAGTGAAGAAGTTTTATTTTTTATATTTTTCACAAAAACAACCCCTCATTTGGGAAAACATTTGAGCTTGCATGACTTAGGTGCATTAAACCCAGAGTCAGTCGGCGTGACAGAAAATAAAAGGATGAACAGGCTCTGCAGCAGAAACAATGACAGACAGACTGACAGCTCGAACGGAAATGAAACTCACCTGGGGCAAGTCGACGGGAAGGTTTTTGGGGTATTTTTTTTGTAGCAGTATTGTCAGAAAAACAATGGTGGTCGGCAGCCAAAGGATATTCATTGTGAATGTAAGCAAACACAATCCATAGACACAGGATTCCCCCCCTAAAAAAGAGAATAACTGAGGTGAGAATCTGTCACTCACTCTGAATTCCCCGCAGTCCTGAAAATTGGGAAGGCATGCAAATGAGGGAGAGAAGACAAACACAAAAATTGCATGTCATAGTTGCATGCAATAAACCGAAGCAGTCAGGAGTCTTTGTAAAGGATGGACACAGTTCACTTGATTATCCTGGTTCAGTTTCTTTCATAGAGCAGAGTTCAAACAATAGAGTGCAGCTCTGTCTGGATGATTTCTTATCTAGAGTCCTGATTTGATTGGCAGGGAAGAAACCTCGGAGCTGTCTGGGTCACCTGAAAACCGGATGACTGAATCTAATTTCCATATGTAATTTTCTCCCAGTCGAATGTTACGCTTCTGCCAAATGAATCAACTGTGTTATGTCAGTGTTGCACCGTATTAGCACTGAGCTATCAGTGGCAGAGGATTTAAATATCAGCTTAAAGACATATCTTTACTCCAGGGCTGCTCATGGTTACAAGGTGACAGAACGCAGTGATGGGTGCTTTATGTCACTGCTGTGTTTGTTTGTGTAAGCAACTAAAAAACAGCCTCTTTACACTTATGAATCCAACCCGGTTTTACACAATACAGTATGTAAGTAAGTTAACGAGTCATGATCTGAATGACTTTACATAATCAGGTATTTCATGCATTAAACTGCATAATACAGCAAATAATGCAACTACAATCACAAGACTCCTCAAGACATTAAGTGCAGCCAGGCGTACGATTCCACATTGGATGTCAATTTAAATCACAATTTACCACAACGTATGCTTTAAAACCCTTGGGATGTACTTGGCTAAAGTTATCTGTAATTCAAAGTTGTTTAAGAGGAAACCAAATGCAAATTCATTAAATGATTACAAAGTGATTACATTTTAATCCGGCTCTCTGCATGAAAAGAACCAGAGTTAATATCCGAGGGGAAGTCGGGGATAAAAGTCGATAATTAGCTTCTTTTGCTCCACACACAATACAAAAGCACAACAGAAAAATATCAGATCATCTAAAGAACATTTACTCAAGTCTGTCGATAAAAAGGGGGCTTAAGATCCCTGCGGTGAAATTCAACATTCAACATGGTTTAAGCTCATGGACCACTGGGGTCACACATGCACGAACACACACTCGCACATCGTTCACAGCCCAACTTTCCCTTTCATTGTGAAACACTAATCTGAAGCCTGAGCTCTAAAAGCAGCCATTGTGTGCTGGAGCTGCTGCTGCTGAGTTTAGCAGCGCTTTGGAAATCCCAGCACTGTCGGTAACTCGGTCATACTGCACCCTGACACCATTAAAAAACTATCCCCCATTCATCTAAATGTTTTGGCTTCACTTGCAGGGAGCTGTCATGTCATCCTTTTGCTGTTTAGTCTATGGTTGATACTTCGGTCTGTAGGTACTTAGAGCCTACAAGCACCAAATCTGGAAATTGGTCTGGTAGCTGGAGAGGTGCCAGACCACTTCCTGAGCACTGTCGATGTGCCCTTGAGCAAGGCACTGAACCCCCCCAACAGCTCAGGAGTGCTCGCTGTGGTCAGCCCCCCCTCATTAGTGCATGTCCATAGGATCCTGTTTGTGCATGTGTGTGCAGCATGTTCAACAACAGAGTGTAAAAATTTCCCCTCACGGGATGAATAAAGTATATCTTATCTAAAACAGATGAGACGTTAACATGTTGCACATGTTTGTTGCGCTATAGCTACCTAATCACATGTGAAACGTCATTACATATCAGCATTTTAAATATGTGTAAAAATTGTGTCTTAAATTTGGATGAGTTAGTTTTTTTTCAGGAGAGAAAAGAAGAAAAGCCAAGATGGAGAGGATGGATGGATAACAGGATTTGACGGGTCGTGCCAAGCGTCTGCTGACACTCAGAGCTCAGTAACTATTTCACTGCCATGTGTGTGATCCTCTCACTGTGTGTCACAAACAGACACAAACTTTAACGCTCTCTCACTCCGTCTCCGTCTAACACACAAACACATTCATGCACACGGACACACAGGGAAAACAGAAGTACAAAAATCCTATTTCTAATTCTGCTGCTTTTCTCTTATCCTGCACGACGCTGCTCAGGGAGGTGATTCACTGTTTGGTAGTTTCGCACAGTGACAATAAAGACTTGAACCTTGAATGAATCCTGGGGGAACAGTTGGTCACGATGCCAATCATCCTGGACTGAAACTGTTTGATGATCTTCTCTAAGTGTTTCCTCCTCCACAGAGGTGCAGCAGGAGTCTGATTTCTTTTCTTTTTTTCAAACAGCATCTGAATACAGATCTTCATGTTTATACCCACATAATTACAGATAGAAAAAAGAAAGAAGTCTACTGTTATGAAATAACGCTGGATGAGGTCACTGCGGTCGGGAATCAGTTCTGGATCTTCACCAGAAACAAATGTGTGATATATCACCACCTACTGGACGTAAACGGAACTACATTAAAGACTGTCACTGACGCACTTTACTTGACCTTTTACAGCGAAGGAGGAGAGAGCAGGGAGGAGTTATTTCAGGCCTGTGTGCAGCTCTATAAGAGAAAAAAACTGTGATATCAAGTCATGTGCATCTTTCATCTCTCTTATATTTTATAATGACAAACTTTTCTTTCGGGTAAAATCCGTTTTAGGAAGCACTATGGAAAGGGAGGAGTAATTATGAGGTGTCACAAGTACACAAGTACCTAACCAATAAGTTTAAAAACTACAGGAGATCATTTTAAAAACACCAAATGTAAAGAAATATGTAAAGAAAACTGTATTTACTTAACTTTAGAGTTATTGCATCCCAACTAATCAATTTTAGAGACAGGATAGAATCAGTAATCTGGAAGAGTGTGAGAGAGAGAAAGAGAGAGAGAGAGAGAGAGAGAGGGGGGGGGGGACTACATGCGGTAAAGGAGCCACAGGATGGACTTGAACCAGCCCACCTGGAGGACCACAGCCTCCATAGGCCTACATGGGGCCACTAGGAGCACCGGCATCCCCGCATGCCACGACTAACTTAAAATACACAGTTATATGTTCTGCAGAAAAAGTTAGCCTCTGATGGATTATCTGAAATGAAGTCTGAACTTGAGAAGCCTATTTTTGAAAATGACTTATAAATGGGAAACCTTCACTCGTTATGGAGTTTATTTTCTGTGTTTTACCCATCCTCTCACTTAGCTGAATTATTCCACCTGTTTTCATTCATGACCGACGATCATGAAACTGGAGTTTCCGAGGGGAACATGAATGCAGCATTGTTGTTCTTTAAAGCTACATTCCAGTCACGCAGTAGAGGTCGGTGAAATAATCTACCTGTAAACTCAGGACTTATAAGAAGAGTGTAAAAGTACGATCTGTGTATGAAGAGTCCCTGTGAAGGAAACAGCTTGTAAACAGTCTGACTGCTGTGACTGACCCTCTTCTTTCAGTTCATGTCTGTTAATCATTAACTCATCCTTTCTGCTCTGAGGAAACACTCTCCTCAGCAGAGCCAAGAAGGTGAGCGGTGACTGATTCTGTCTGACTGCGCGGCTTTAAAACAACAACTCAACAATAAGGGCTTGTTCTTTAATCCGGCTACTAAACTGGTTTCAAACTGTGATTTCCCTTTCACCTTGTTTAGAAGAGAAAGTAAAAGCAGGTAAAGAGGAGGTGATAAAACTACGGGACAAGGAGGGCAGGTAGGGATTTTCTACCTGAGCGGCGCAGGTGAGCACACACTTTCTCTCTCTCTCTCTCTCTGTCGTATGAAGTGAGCCTGTAACTCTCTAACTTCCTGCACACTTTGTAGTAGTGATCTCATGTAGTTTTATTGGTGTCGTGGTGGTATGTTCGCACCTTATTTAGAGTTTATCTGACAGTCAAACACTTTATCTGCAGATTGGCGACTTTTTCATCTGCTGATCCTAATCTGAGTCTCAAATAAAAAACGCCCATGTTTATAATATAACATGGAGATGTAGGCGTCACGTCTGTGTGCAGTGGCGGATTTAGTCATATGGGGGCCCTCTGCATCCGTTTGGCTAATGTTGTGGTTCTCAATTGATGAGATAGGGGACTAAAAAGTGGGTAACAGAGCCTTTTTTCGGTGGGTACCAAATGTACTGTAAAGAAAGCTGTGAATTTGAGTTTGAAGCATGTTTGTTTTGTTCTGTTCCTTTGATCAGTCACATTGTTTGTACCTTCTGACGTCCAAACTGCACAATTCTATATCAAACAAATGTAATTGGTTGAAAATATTAGAAATTTGGTTACTCATGAAGGGGTTAGTAGTGGGTCTTGAAGTTAGACCAGTTGAGAACCACTTGTCTAAAGTCCTACTGTTGAAGCAGTTTGAAGGAGGTTGACTGTAATCCTCCTGTGTTTTATCTTTTGTTACAGTGAGAGGATAACACACAAAAGTATGAAATAATAGAGACACAGAAGTAGGCTAATAAATATACTAGTTTAAAATATGTACCCTTTCTCCGTCGCCGTCACATAAACCGATGGCTTGTTTGTTAGTTTCTATCTTCTCTCTCTCTGTCGCCTGTGTTTGCTGCGTCAATCATTACGCATGTGAGTGTTCACTTGCATACATTGAAAGGGAAGCAAGAGCAGCTGACACGGTTTATAATTTTGTATTATCCAGATATTAAAAAGACCCGGTGGCTATCAAAACAAAGATAATAAATCAACATACGATGCTTGCCTTACGGCGTTTCCACAAACAGTCTGCTCCTTTTGGGAAGATGTTTTTGATATTTGAATACTTTGGAAGTCAAATACTTTACATATGTGCAAACCAGGTCTGTGCTTCCTCCGGTCAAATGAATCATTGACTATTATTGCACCCAAATGAATAACGCCGGTGTAGTTAAATAGTTTTTTGGTGTAAAGGACGGTGAATGAGTTTGTTAACAATCATCCTGTGTTTCCTGTTTTTTGAGTTTCAAACAAACATTTCTGCTGCTGAAAGTGAAAGTATCTACCTGTCTAGGCGCCAGTCAGACGGGGTGATTGAACAATACTGACAGACTGAATGAAGTCAAAGATATGAATCTGTCATCGAGTCCAATTGTGAAGCAATTCACCAAAAAGTTTCATTTCAGCAAACACAAATAAGAAAAGTAGGGAAAATGTAGAACATATAATATAAAGATGACATAAATTGAAATAATCTGAACCCATGGGTTTGTTTAAGAAAAAGCCTAAACACAAACGTTTGATTTAATTTAATTTTACCAGAAATCCCGACAAGTTTAAGACATCTCATTAACAAGAGGAACCTGTCCGAGGTAGCAGCCACACTAAACAAACGCGGCATGGGAAAATCCCAGCAATACAAAACAAACAGGCCTTCAGGTGACCTGTGGCATTTAAAAAAAAACTACTTCATGTCACAACCTGTCGCATCATTCTTTATGACACTCTTACATTTGCTCAGCAATATCAGTGAGTCGAATTTGAGCTCTTTCTGAAGACTATTTTAAGAATCATAAATGGTACTGAAATAAAGAGGGTACAGAGGGTATCCCTTTGCAAATAAAAAATATATCAATAGTGCTGTGCTCAGTGAATTGTTAATGATGTCCAACCCAAGAGTAGACTGTCTAAAGAAACATCTCTGGTCCTGCAAAAAAGCATTAATAAAGTATTTTGCTATTAAGAACAAGTTTGAGCCAAATGAGAGCGTTCTGAAGGATATGAAAAGAAAATTTCTCAACAGTGAGCTGTACAGAATCAGCTAAGCATTACATAGTGTCATCTGCGTACAGATGGACATTACAGTCAGTTATATGGGACAATATTATTAAAATAGATTGTAAACAAGACAGGTCCCAGAACTGACCCCTGTGGAACACCTTTTGTTAATGGTAGAAACTCTGATTTGGTATTTCCAGCCTTTACAGATTGGAATCTATTTGAAAGGTATCTCTGTAACCATTTACAAGCTTTGGAGTCAAACCCAATGTTACAGAGGGTCCCGATGAGAAGACCCTGATCCACCGTATCAAACGCTTTAGACAGTCGATAAAAACAGCAGCGCAATGCCTCTTGTTGTCCATATTAGAAACAATATTGTTAACAACTAAAGTGACAGCAGAGGTGGTACTGTGCAATGGTCTGAAATCAGGTTGATGAGGGCTGAGGATATAATAACTAGACAGAAATGTTTTGAGTTGGTATTTTACCAGTGATTCCAGGATTTTGAGTACAGCGTGTAGCTGTGCACATACTCCCAATATTGTTCAATCCCTTCTTTGCTGTGTTGTAAAGAAACACCATAGGAGGCTGTTGTGTTATCTGTAAACAAAACTTCCCCTCCTGTCCCTGCTGACTCTCACTGTTAAAACCAGAAACACACCTAAGCCATCGTTTCACACACACACACTCACACTCTGTAGTAGAGCAAAGGACAGGCAGACATTTCCGTTTCTGACTTATTTTCTGACCTTCCTTCCTCACAGTTGGAGTTTATTTTAACGGGATGAGATGTCACACATGATGGATAAATCTGCTGAAAACTCAGACGAGGACAGAGTGTCCCTCAAGAGCAACGGGAAGACCCCCAGCGACGGGGCCGTGAAGGAGACGATGGGTATGCTGCAGACATTCAGGAAGAGCATCCGGCGAGCGGCTGAGAAGAGCCCGATGTTGTCTGGAGGCAAGGGGTCAAAGTCCACGCCCAGATCAGACGCTGCTGATAATGAGTCATGGTCCCCACCGCCTCCATCCCCCAGTAAGTACTTTGATGGCTTAATGAAGTCTTCTTTAAGATTAATACTTCAGGCAGGTCTCTCAAGGTATCTCAAGGCTCTCAAGTAGCATCAGATGATGCAGCCAGCCACAATGTCATCTTTTGATATTGTAGTATTGATTGAGAGCCCCCTGGTGGTGGAATCTACATATTGTATCTTTAATGTCAAGACAGTACACATGAAGTTAAAAAAAAAACTGGAGTGATTATTTTCTCAGCCTGGGGGTGAAGCTTCAAACTCATTGAATCCAAAATATATAAAATATATCAAAGCTAATATGAAACACAAAATCTTCTTTCTGAACCTGCTGCACTGTCTTGACCTTTTGAAATAAGTGATGGCCTACATTTCCCAGGATTCCCCTCACCACCCACTATGTATGAACTTGTTCCACTCAGGTGTGGGTGGTTGTGTGCATGTCCGTGTTTTGTGTGTGTGTGTGTGTGTGTGTGTGTGTGTGTGTGTGTGTGTGTGTGTGTGTGTGTGTGGGCAGAAAGAGAAACAGTGTGGGAATATTTTTCATGGAGAGAAAGAGAGATGTTTCTTCTAGTCGAGGTTTAAATACAAACAGTTATTAAACTTTACTTAAATGTGTTTTGAGGACATGGTTGCACAAATGTTTCTGTGTTTCCTCAACAAAAGATTGGATTATGATGTTTGTGTATCTACAGTGCAGAAAAGCAATAAGGTTCGAGTTTTAGACAATTACACGATAAAAAAATGTAAATATTGGCAGTTGATTTGCTTAATTTGAAAGACTGTATAAAAATGGACACAGTCTTAGTGATGTCACCCATTGGTTACTGAATGGGAGTTTTGAAGCCTGACAATGGCAGTAGCCATAAAGAAATTGCCGTCTCAACCTAACATTCACTCAACCGAAAGGCAAAGAGGTAGAGCTGAGGTGGGCCCCTAGCCTGACAAACAGCTACAACGCACCCGCTTGCAGTCAGATCATGCCCCTTAAAATGCATAACTTTTTTCCATCATAAAATAAAAACAGATGAGTTATACAAAACGTCACCCTCATACAGTGCCTGCTGTTAAAAACATGAGTTATCCAGACCAAGATTGTGTTCTGCTCCAGACGATAAACACTTTAATTTCTGCTGTCAAAGTGGGCGTTTTAATATGGATGTTAATGGGACTTTAGGGGCTTTCGCAGCCAGCCTCAAGTGGACACTCAAGGAACTGCAGTTTTTTGCACTTCAGCGTTTCCTTCACTTATCAACGCCAGAGGTTTCAGCTTGAGTTTTACATGAACAGTGTGACTAATGTTTCCCGCTGTAGACATTCTTAATCGTGCTGGTTGGTTATGCTTAAAATGAAACACTTGAAAGGGGTCACATAGTCTTACCAGAAGTTTGGTTATTGAGTGGTTATGCTTGGACTTCATAAAGAAAATTAAATGGTAGACTACAAAAGTTGCCAATAAATATCTGAATATATTTTAAACGCTGTGTGGTAGTCTCCTGACCCACTCTTCTATCTTCTACCTTTCTCTTGAAATGGATATGTAAAGTTTTGCTTTCTTTGCAGAACGAATTATGAAGTGCTTACGTTTCAAATGAAGTCCTGTCGATTCATGGAAATCATTGCCTCAGTCAGCAGAAACAAGGACATGCTACTTTTAAACTTTCATTTTCACAGTCTGGAGCCGAGCCAAACTTGTGTCAGATTTCCTCAACACTTTAATTATTGCATTCTTTAGTTTAAGGTCGCTGAAAGGACTAAACGCTGCCAAGTCACACTCACACACATGAAGCCACCCAACTGTAATCATGACCATTGAGAAAACTGAAACCTTATCAACCGGTTGGGGCAGTGAGATTGATATGGGACAAAGAGGGGTGTGATTGTGAAACAAGGACTTCGTGGAAACGGTACGTGCTGTAATCTCACTCTCTCTGCGTCTCCTTCAGGTCTGAGTGCCGGCTGTCCTATGACCTCTCCTATGACCTCTCCTATAAAAAGCATCGCAGGCTTATTTCAGAAAAAAGACGAGGAGGAGGTCGACACCACTTCACAGAAAAGCAAAGGTCTGACACGCTCCAAAACAGGTAAAGCAATCGCATTAATACTGTACCAAAATGACTTAATAATAAGTCTCCTGAATGCTTATATTTGTGTTCTTCTCCACTCCACTCAGTCGACATGGGTCTTTGGCTTCTCATAACATCTCTGCTTGTCAACAAATAACATAAACCAGCTCTCTCAAAACGCTCCGTTTTGGTGTGTGTGTCTCTTTAAATACAATGAGCACGCCCTGAGTTTTCCCAGTAGAAATCACTCCTTCGCTAGCAACAATAAAAAAGGCGGACCTGCGAAAAACGTTTTGCTCTAGGCTGGGAGTGGAGTCCATGGGTGGAGATACCAGGGGAGGGGAGGGGAGGGGATTTTTTTTTACCAGAATCCCACTGTGACATCACAAGGAGAGCACATTTGAAACGGAGCATTTTTCTCTGTGTTGTAAGACGTATGCAGACCACAAACAAAGGACTGGATGGATTTATTTCACATTTTGTGGGTCGGTGGCTCTAACATAAACTGTTTTTTTCCCATCCTCAGATCCCAACGGGGTCAGGTTGGGTGACTCTCTCATGAAAAAAGGAGCTTTGCTACGTAGAAGTCTGAAATTCAGCACCAAGAAGGACAAAGATAAAACCAACAGAAAGGAGCAGCTCGACCATGTCTCTGAATTCTCGGGGGAGGAGAAGAAGGAGGAAAAAGAGGAGGAGGAGGAGGAGGAGGAATGTGGGGAGATGGATGAGACCTACATACTGCCAGAACTGCCCCACACACCACTGTCAGGTACAGGCTCAATCACCTATAAATGACACATCCAGCAGATACTTAGCAAACCTATCACCAACATTAAGTCTTCTTTTAGCTCAGACTTTAATTTATCTAAAGCAATTTATCTTAAGCTGCTAAAATCACTCACTTAATCTATTTTACAATTTCAAAAAATGCACAATGCGAGGTTGCAACTCAATTTTGCATGCAAGGTCATGACTGAAGGATTAGTTTATCCCCTGCAGACAGTTTGTGATGTTGACATATATTCTGAAAGTGTAAAGTTGGGTAGTTTATATCTAGATTTATGCAGCAATGAAATACACAAGATACATTTTCCCTAATGAAAGGATAAGCGCTCAGTGAAGACACCCCTTGCTCCAGTCATGCCCATGATATTTCTCAGCAGGTTTAACGCTGTAAGCTAAATCAGCATTACTTGTCTTTTTCACACATTTTCAATGATGGAAACTTAAAGCTTTGAACATTTTTCTTTACGATTTCACCGTCAGATGAAGCCTTGACTGACCCCCCAATTAGGTTTTTCATTGCTTATTTGCATTTGTTGTAAAATGTTATTAAACATGTTAATAAATATGTTTATTCAATTTACATTAAAATGTGTTTACCACCCTTGTGGAGACACTTGTAGCTGTGAGATATGAGTGTAACCTTTTCTCAATATGTTCCTAAACAAGTTCTCCTTTTCTCTCTCTGTCTGTACATTCAACTTTCCTCTTTATCTTGCTTTGTTTTGGCAACAGAAGCAGACAAAGTTAGCGATCGTGTAAATACACAGCTGTTCAGTTTGTCTGTAGAAACAGATACCAAAGTCCTGCTGTGGTTAAAGTGTTTTATTGACATGCACCAGAGATTTCTTCCAATTTTAAGACATCTATTTGATTGCCTTTTTTCTTTCTGATTGATTTAAATTGTGTCTGTTTATGAATTTAGTGAGAGTAAAAGTGCAATTCTATGCTTCTTGATTCTTTCCTTTCTTCTCTAAATGTGTGTTGAAATGTTTTCTAGCAAATTCAAAACCTCTCTGTTTCTCTCAGTGATGCAGATCAATAATCTGATCGAGATGGAGGTGCTGGAGGAGGCTCACCTGAACCTGCTCGCTCTGCGGCGGGAGTTCCAGCAGGAGCAGGAACGCTGTGGCGAGGACTCCCCCATGGAGCTGGCCAAGAAGGAGAAGGACCTGAACCTTCTCTACGGACACTTGAGGAACAAGGTGAACACCATCGCGCGCGACTCCAACTCCTTTCCCTCCAGAAACAAGGGGCTGCTGGTTCCTGTGGCCCGCATCATCCAGGAGGAGGAGCGGAGAGAGGAACAACCGGGCGGGCTAACCGACAGCTGGATGGAAGCCTGGAGGGAGGCGGTGTGCGAGGGCGTGCAGCTGAAGGTGGAGGGCGTTCACCTGGAGCAGAGGGAGAAGAACGTCTCCTGGTTGGCGGTTCACTTGGGTCTGCTGGGGAAGGCCATCGTGGAGGACTTGGAGATCGTGAGGAAGCAGCTGCGGTGGTCGTACCCGCCCAGCTTCAAGGTGTTCAGCACCTACGTGAAGAGTTACCACCGAGTCGTTGGGCAGCACCTGAAGAAGCTGGAGCCACAGGTCACGGAGCTGAAGGATCTGTACGCTCTGCTGGACTGGATCATCAACCGCTACAAAAGGTCAGAGAAGAGAAAAGTCAAATCTAATGAGCATGATTACTGAGAACAAGGCTGTTAGGATCATATTCCAATTACATTTTTATTACAAAGTCCAAAATAAAGAAATATCTTTCCCACTTCTTGTATTTTTATGTGTATCCAAAACCTGTTAAAACACATCAATGAGTCTCACACAGGCGCGCTGCGACATGTTCCTTCATCACTGAGAACACACGCTTCAGCATATTTTAATTTAAACCCTTAAACACAGAACTAAGTACATACAAGAAGGACTTCCTCTGAGGAACTGAAGGCCAGATTATTCACTACCAGTGTTTTACACACTGATCCAGATGCTGCCAGCTTGGCCCTTTTCTGACTCTTCAACATAGTAAACCATGATTGGACCCCTACTTGTTTCAATGCTGCAAAGTCTGAAACAAACCCTAACCCCTAACCCTCCTTAACATTACCCATGAATTTTATTAAATAATGAGACCTTTCATCTTTAGGGTACACAGAGAAGAAGTGGCCTGATTGTCATACAGGCTGTAATCACAGTGATGTTGTGTTCTGTCTGCAAACTCGATCACATTCAAGCACCCACAGCAGTTTGCACAACCTTACAGAATGTGTGCAAACATTTCTGCCTCCATTCAGTTATTATAAAATATATGATATGATTGAAATGAAGCAAGAGGGCGATAATACGCAGAGAAGTCCTCGACCAGATGTTCTGGTCACATGTCTCGGACTAATGGTCATTCAACAATGTTCCCAGTCCTGAGCATGCAGGGAAAACACGTCTCCACATGAAGTCGAGATATGTTCACAGAAGGTGCAGACAGAGAGGTTTAAAGGATCCCAAACTTCCACACACACAGCACCACAGTGAGCATGAGTGGAGGGAGAAGCAGCATTTCTGACAGTATCTGTTGAATCAGGCCACACCAAACTCAAAACCTGTGCTCTAAAACAACATTTTGGGAGACCAAAAATAAACAGCTAATCTGATAAGAAGGAGAAAAAAAAAAGAGGCTCAATATTCTCTCGAGGCCAAAACGGAAAAATTCAAATCAGGTCGTGTCCGCATTTCTCACAGATTAGTAAAGTAGCATCCAAAAAGACTTCTTCACAGCACACATATACTGTATCAGACTACCTTACAAACACACAAGAGAAAACAATCCTCTTGAATTTAGAGGATTGTTTCTCATTAAAAGAACAAGAAATGGTGCATATTCTGATTCTCTCTGTATACTTTTGGAAAATGATTTCCCAAATACTCTCATGAAGTCACAAAGATCCTGTGTTACTTGCAGACCTTGTTGTCTTGTTTTAATCTTTCGCCTCGACATGAAGCAACTCGTCTTCAGCGTTCTTTCGTGCCAACAGATCCAATAACCTGAAATGTTAGTCAATGTTTCTTATCTCACCCATCACAGCGAGAGGGTCATGGGAAGTCCCTCTCTGCAGCCAGACCTGAAGGATGCGAGCGCTGATCTGCAGCTGGAGGACGACTTCCTGAAGCAGCTGAAGGAGAAGTACTGCTGCAGAGTGAAGGTGAGGCCCCGAGGTCGACTGAACTCTGTCTGGGGAAAAATGAAAAGATATTTTTAGAATTTGAGGGTTTATAACAAATATATATATTGTTAAAGACTGAGTCCAAATAGGCCTTATTTTCCACAATATTTATATTTTTAGCTTGGTGTTGCCCTCTAGTGGCCATAATGGGAATAACAAGAGGGAGAAAACAAACAACTATTGTTTAATGCTTATTCAAGAGTTACATTTTTTGTTGCTGAGGTTTGCTGAAGTTTTCCCAAACTGTGTTTTTGAATACAGGAGACCCTGAGATCATTACTGGACAATATCATTGAACTTGAAAACAAGGAGGTTTGGAGCGTAGAAAAAGCTCCAGAAAGGGGGGATAACGTCCTGATTTCTAACATTGACATGGACATCCAGACGGTACGACACTTAACTATCTGTATACGATACGATGTGCTGCCATGCAACATGATGCGATACGATACAAGTTCAGCTGCCTCATCAGTAGAATCAATAAATAAAAACAACAGAAACAAACTTAATCCAGAGAAGCACACACCACTCTAAATAACAATAACAACACATGCTGCACATTACCTACTAGGGCTGCATAAAACAGAACGCAAGAGAAAAGATAAAACACTTTACATTTTTATGTTAAAACTGCTTTTTTATTTTAGATTTTTGTGAGACTGTCATCTGTATTTTTTTTTCCTCACTGACTTTGATGCATTTTAGCATTTTGACCACATGGGGGCAGCAGAGAGCCTGATATACACTGGACTGACTCCATGCTGTTGTCTCTTCTGTCTTACAGATAGTGAAAGGAAACATTAAGAGCTCTGGACAGATCGATGCTCAGCTGGAACAGAGAGTGACCTCCTCCTGCCTCGAAGAGTTAAAACAGTTTCCTAAAAGGTTTGTGAACACAGAGGCACAAAAAATAAATGTGTAATTTCCACTTCTCTATAAATGAGTGTTGTAGTCAAGATCACACTAAGGGAGACCAAGACATACACAAGACCAGAGTGCTCTGAGACCATAAATATCACTGAAAAAAATCATCATCTTGTGTGCAGTGGGCGTGTCACTCAAACTACAAATGAATTTAAGTTATTTGTTGTTTTAGAAAGAGGCCTTCTCCTTCTAATCCCAGTAAAGACGTGGAAAAGATAGCATGTCAGTGGTAGTCTTTGCTGGTCCGGGGTCCGCACAGTCTGAGACCGAGACAAGATTTCGAGACGAGACCTCCAAGAAGTGGTCCAAGACCGATTTGGAGCACTACAACATCTTTCTGAAATATTTCTATCTGAAATATACTTATCAGGCAAAGTCAAGTACAACATATCAGGGAGCAAGGGTATTATTATAACTATACTATATACTATATCAGGACCAAAGTGTTTAACAGCCTGCAGTAAAATTTAAATAAAGGAGAAAATAGATATTTCTAAATGAATGACTTCTTGAGTATTTGAAAATCATGACCCATCTATAAGTGACAAAGTGATGAAGCTTCATTCCTCTATCGTACACTCTGTGGTGTCTTTTAGCCTCTTTTAGCCTTTTGTTTTTGGTTCTACAGCACAGTCATCAATCCTTTTATTCGCCAAATAAAACACTGGATTAGTAAGTACCTATCCAAGGATATATATTTTCTCTTCTTAGAAAGCTCTGTTTTCTTATTAACAGATTGATCATGTTGTTTTATTAATGTAAGGTAAATAACAGTTTGGTTCTTTAGCTGTGATGGTTTTTATCTTCTGATGATTCTGTTTAGTGAGAAGGTCATTGGTCAAAGGCTTCTCCAGGGCAGAGGAATAAGTGAAGAATTCTGTAAAGTCATGCAAAAAAACTGATTTCTTTTAAAAGCATCAGTGTAGAAGTAAAAAGGGGAAGGGTGGAGGTGTGAGGGGCAACCCTCACACATAGAAAAATCCACCAAAACAAACCAAAAACAGGATCCTGCCTTCCGTGCCACAAGCACAGAGTTGCATGCATCATCCTCTTGAGTAATATCAGAATATTTCCTTTGCCTGATGTATGACTAACACTGTTTAGCGTGCAGGAACGCTCCTGAGGATCATGTGTGCATCCTCCTCCCCTTCTTCTTCTCCTTCTTCAAGTGTTTTTAATCTCATGCAGTGACTTGACAATCTCTGCAGCAGCAAATGTAGCAGCTATAGGAAACAAATTTTAACATTTTAACATTCTCTGCAGATTCGAGACAGAGTTCAGACGGCACTGCGGCACTCTCAGACCACAGACTCTTTGGACCGAGTATCATATAACATACATCAACAGCTTCACAGCTCTACAGTAAGTCATGTGATTTCCCTGAAATACTCGCAGTAAACTAATGTGCCGTGCCCAAATCACTCAACGCCTGCCTGCCTCTTGAAGAAGAAAAACTTTCACCAGATTCACTCAGTGGGAGTCCATCTAAAAAAGCTTTTTATTATGCTTAGCTAACCAGAAATATAGAAACAAAATATTCCCTGGTTTCAAGATGAAAGCTGCAAAATTGCAAAATTTAGATAAAAAAAATAAAAATAAAAATCTCTGCTGTTTTTGTTGCATGCAAAGGTAGCCTTTCCTGATAATAAAAATAGTGTCACTCTGTGAATGTTTGCTGTGGAAACTGTAAAAAAAAAAAAGAAAAGGTGTTTCTGCAGCAGGTTCATCTTCGTTTGACTCCGACCTTGTCGCAGAGATTTCAGGCATTAAGAAGTGACTTCATACAAATAGTCAACCTTCATGCAGATGATCTGTTTTGCTTTTGTCGTTCCACTAGATGCATCAATATTCATTTCAGTCTGTTTCCTAAACAACAAATGTCAAGACAGTCTTTTCACGGATGAAGGGGAAAAGAGAGATTTGTGAAAGGATGTTGAGATAATTAGAACGCCATGCAGAGCTTTTATTTGGGTGACTTCATCTTGAAGCTATTTTGGACTTTACTGAGGGATTTTCCATCACCCATGCCAACGCGAGCTGCAGAGCTACATTCCCTCTCACACTCTGGGAGTAGTTTAGGAGGCTGTTTCTTTAATATGCACAGCACGGCAGAGGTGGATAACACACCCACTTTAGATGCGGTCATGCCACCGGGAGAGGCATTATAACTGTGCCAGCCTCAGAGAGATTTAGCTCACGTGATTTCAGTGAACTGGGCCTGCGAGTGAGAAACGCTGTCGTGTTGTAGGGGAAAGAGAAAGTAAGTCGGCTGAACCTCCAAAACCCCCCCCCAGCTGTGTCTGTCTGTCACAACGAAAGAACCCAGCTGTGGGTTGGGACGCGGTTGTTCAAGGACGTTTATATGAGATGTGCACGGCGTGAGTGCTTCTGGCTGCAGAGTTGAAGTCTGCTTCCGATTCTTTGCTGCGTAGAAGTTTAAGGAGCACTTTAGATGCACTTTCATCAAACCTCTCACTCTTTTGGTTTTTAGTTCTTTTGTCCAAAATACAAAGAAAAACACAGATTGTTTCAGGGCATTGTGTGTGAAACTAAGTAGAAAACCACAAAAATGATACATGAAATGTTGAAACTGTTGCTTCATGAGTTTGTGGTTCAAATTCAGTTGCATGTCACACGCCTTGCTTAGGTCTAATATGTAAATGATACACTACAGTATTCTAGATTTAGATCTGTCTCAGGGGGTTTGTTGCACCTCCTTCCACTATTTCCTGTCATCTCTCTCAACTGCCTTTATTCGGTACAGAACTACATCCTGAGGGGGTTTGATTGCAGGGGGTTTTGTGCAAAGTAGAAAAGGTTGCTTAAATTAATTTTAATACACAAATATCCCAAATCTGCAAAATATAGATAATGCAAAAGTCCTAAAAAGCTTCACAATGAGGGTCATACGTTTCTCAGAAGTGAAGCTGCTTCTTAAGTAGTTAAAAAAAGAAATAAGAAAACACATCCCAATAGCAAAACAGTGAAGTAGGTTAAATGTAAATCACTTCCAAATTGACATATACTGTGTGATGTTGGAGAGTATCAGCGACAGGCGTACCGGACAAACACAGGCAATAAGTTGTCAACTTTTCATAACTGAGGCTACACCTTGCATTAACATCCGTCCTGGGTCATTTGATAAGAACTGGACAAGCACTTAGGAATGGGCGTTTACACTTTGCATTAACAATGGTGAGTCCTTGAGATCAGAGTTTGCTTGCCTGTCTCTTGCGCAAATAAGTGCCTGCCCGTTTGATTAGACTGAATGCATCAGCATCATTCAGATGAGGGGGCGGTCCTTAATCCTGCCTAGAATGCATGACAATTTACAATGAGAAACCAACGTGCCAGACCACCTCTGGATGTGGTCTAAGCTGTGAGGTCTCAATCTGTCTGCAGTGTTCACATCTAGCATCAAGGCTTACCACTTGTTACCAACCCAGGACACAGGTGTTAATGCAATGTGTGAGCAGCCTCACTGTCACAGTTTGGTTAAGTTACGGCGAAAAGAACAGACTTTTGGTTAAGTGATAATCTTTACATGAGGGCTGAATAAAAATACATCCAGTTTAAAAAAAATATGGCCCCTTTCACTCATACGCTGGACTTCAGGAAATATTCCAACACTGACTGGATGGGGCTGCATGCAGGGAACGTAAACAACAACAAATCTGTTCACTCAGACTTTCAGCAGACTTTTTCCTGCCAGCCCGGAGCAGAGCAGAGTTTTGCTTCTTACACTCTTTACGTCTCATCTCAGCTGGCTGTATTATGTTCTCTTCACCCATGTTTGTATTGAGATATGATCTTATACATGTTGTAGTGAAATTAAACAAGAAACATTCACCATCACTGAAGAGTCCCTCTCTTCTTCTGACATGCTCTACCAAACTGCCCCTCCTCAGGAACCAAACCAAATGTTGTGAGGATGCATCTCACAAGAACCATCTCCAGCTGTGAGCTTCATGTTTGAAAGCCCCTGAATGGGAGTTTGTTCAGAAAATGTAGAAGGAGTTCATGTGAGAAAGGGGCTTACAATAGTACTGTCAGTCAAGCTTCTGAGATCTGCTGGAAAAATCTGATTTTACTTTCATTTCTAAAAATAAAAGGTTCACCATCGCTATGACATTCCTGCTGGAGGTACTGGAGCTGTTTTGGCAGACAGTTTGTTTGTTTTTACTTGCCCATAATTTAAAGCCTCTCTAGAAAAGAGTGGACCTCCTAGTCTCAGAGGCTCTGTTTTTTATTTAACATTTTATTTTTAACGAGAAAGTATTCTCAAAGGTTTCAGGAAATGCGATGCATAGCTTCTAGAGTTAAAAAAAAAAAAAGTCAGGGGACTCTCTGTTTTTGCTAAATAAACATACATAAGTTATGCTTACAGGTCCAGTGTGTTGGATTGAGAGATCTACTGGCAGAGTTATATAAAGTTGTTTTTCTTTGTATAAAACGCTTTATCAAAGTGAAATTTCACCTTTTAACCTCAGTCAGTAGATGATGATGTCCACTTCCTCCTGTTCTTCCTTCTGCAGGGAACACATGGAGGGGTACCAGGCCGCCTGTCCGCAGGAGGTGGAAGGATTCAGAAAAGAAGTGAAGTGGCTGATTGTGAGGCTCACACAGGACCTGGAGGACCAGTTCAAAGAGGATGTCAAGGTACAAAAAGAGTCACAGTAAATCAAATAAAGGTTATTTTAGCTGAACGCAAAAATCCTGTCTTCATAGAGTTATATCCTCGCATGGAGAGAAAGGCAGTTTTCTTTTGTGGTTTCTAAAGAGGAATTGAAAAGGGGATGCTAGGTTAACGCTCATCACGCACACACAAAGCTTTCCAGGAAATTGAGTGAGCAAAAAGAAAAGTAAAGAGGAGTAAAGTGGTGATCATAACCAACTTTCAAACATGTGCTACACTTCTGAATATGTCCTGAAATCGTTCTAGTGAGCTTCATGTATGAACCCAAACCCAGTAAAATGTCTGCACGCAGTCAGGGTGAGCCGATGTGTGGAAGCAGGTGATAATCGAGGGGGAAACCAACAACTGGGTGGGTAGGATGGAAACATTTTAATTATGCAACGTTCGGGAAACCAGAGGAATCTGAGCGCTCTTGATGAAGCAGCTTGATTCACTTTTCTGCTTGTCAGGATGCTCTTCTCTTTTGTTTACACTGTGAAGGCCAAAAAGTGTCATCATAGCATTGGACTCTGTCGCTTCACACACCATCTTGGTTATGTGAGTTCCACAGTGTTCTTTTTACATAAAGTCCTGCCTTCTGAGACCACCCTACTCCCATTCCTATCAGACAGAGAACATCTGCCACTTTGAGGGACATGTGTGAAAGAGGACCTCTGGAATAATTCAGGTGCAGACTGTCCTGGGATTTTCTAGAAATTGGTAGGAGGGCAGGCTAGACGTTGCTGACGTTAAGTTTGGAGGATTTGGATGCACTTACTGTATGAGTCACTTTAGTCTGTGGGAGGAATACGATACCTTATAGTGATTCACTGTTGCTCAAAACTCTTACAAAACTCCTTAAGTGTTTCAGTGTGAGCTGCATGTGTGAATACAAAGTTAAGTCACCCCCCCCATCCCCGTCCCCTTTCCCATCCAACAGGGATACTCTTCCGCTGTGAATTGCATATTTGAACAACCAGATCAGGAGGATTTCAGAAGCAACACTCCTGAAATTATTTTTTTCAGGAGAGCAAATGTGAAAATGACTTAGAAGAGCCGACAGATTGATGATCTTCCTGAAACTTCCTGAGACAGGAAAAGTAAAAAGGATTCTATATTTTTTCTCCCCCCAGCTCTGTCTGAGGAGAATGATGACCAGGAAGTGGCTCACCAATGATGACGACTTTAAGAAGCTTCACAAACAGACGGAGCAGCTCTCTCGTCACTGCACTCTCATGAGGACTCCACACGCTCAGGTAAGGAGGAGGAGGAGGAGGAGGAGGAGGAGGAGGAGGAGGAAGAGGAGGAGGAGGAGAAGGAGGAGGAGGAGCAGGAGGAGGAGGAGGAGGAGGAAGAGGAGCAGGAGGAGGAGGAGGAGGAGGAAGAGGAGCGCTGAAAAATACATGGTGGGAATTTCAAGTGTGTCAGCCAAATCCTTTCACTTACAGGAAAGATCACGACCTCGTAATGAGGAATAAAAACGTCACAAACAGTTTGATATGAGCCGCTAAAGTTCCCACCTGGGGCCAAAGATTTATAATCTCCTTATCGGAGAAATCCTTCGTACTGTAAAAAGTAAGGCAACCTTTGAACAGATCAGCTTAAAAAATAACACTTAGGTTAGGCAGCAAGTGATTAATTGAGGGAAAAGACTCAAAATATCAAGCTAACACATTTATTTTAGTGATAAGGTTTTCACAATGACTTCTAATTGCTTTGGAGGACATGATAGGAAATCCGTATTTTCTTTTTCATTGAACCTCTTGGAAGTTCCAGTGAATCAGTATTAGCTCCATTGTTTGTGACCGGACGCTGCGACTGCAGATTGCATTAGAAGCGACGGGGGATAAATCCTGGCAGCATGGGGGAGAAGAATAGGCGGAAGTGAAGGTGTTAGCTCAGATGACCTGATGGCTGCTGGTCCTGTGATGGATAAATAAAGACACAGACACCCTGACATTTCCCCTTTTTCTGAGCCCATCCTGTTGTTCAGCAGCCTCACTCCCTCTATGTGTGTGTGTGTGTGTGTGTGTGTGTGTGTGTGTGTGTGTGTGTGTGTGTGTGTTTTTGTGTTTCCCGGCAACAGGAGTTCGCGAGTCGATTGCACTACCACGTGGTGAGGGAATACGTCGGCTGCCTGATGAAGAACAATTACTCGTGCAAGAACCGCAAACACGAGCAGGCAGCGACAAAGATCCGAGAGCAGTGGAGGAAACTTAGAGATCTTTTTGCGGAAATGGTAACAAAGCACCCCCTCCCCCAACCCCACCCTCCTCCTCCCTTTAATATGAACTGCATCCTTTCTACATCAAAATCTAAACCCTTCAGTTATTTAAACATGTTTAATAAAAGTGGGAGAAATCGTGTACATTAACTAAACTTACTACTTTACAACCTCACTAAATTTAAGTACAATTAAATTTTTCCTCGATTACTTCAACATCATGTGACACTTTTACTCCGCTGAATATCAGAGGGAAATATTGTACCTGATGCACTGTTTTCATTTAAAGCATATAATACGAAATGATGTGTTTTTGGCTCGTGAGCTCTTAAAAGATTGTTGCTGTTTGGCACGTGCCAGATGTCTTCGAGTTGCTTGTAGTTCCCCAGACATAGATAGATACTTTATTTCCCTTTTCAACTTCCTCAATAGTTTTATCCTTTTTAAAAAAAGAAAAGATCCAATATTTCGCAAAGAAACCAATGGTCAGTATTCATCTTTACCAGACTGTTTCATAGAAGTATTGTTTTCATCTGTTCATTCCCCGCTCCCACAGAAAGCACCTGTCTGCTGTTCAGCTTGATTGAGGACTGACACAGCGCTCCTAGCCACTGATTTTTTTTAAATATGTTTTTATGTTTTGTGTGTTTTAGGAGTCGACTCACGAATGGCTCCACCATGTTGGAGAGGACCTGAGTGACATCATCATACAGAAAAACAAGACAGACATTAAGAGCCACCTGCAGCCTTTAGTAGAACACTACCCAGACTTCAGGTGAGCTTTAAAAAAACGTCTTGTCCCTCCCCTGCTCAGCTGTCTCGCCCAAATGTGCTCATTTGTGGTTTCGCACGAGGAAAAAAATCTAAAGATGAAAGCACTGAAATAGAGACTTTTAAAACACTAGTTCACACACTGAAGTGTGACATCACAATGCCAACTTTTTATGTAAGTTTAACTTCACACAGGTTAAAGAGCCCACTTAGATCATGTTTCCTCCATCAGAGTCTCTGGCATAACAAATAATGAGCTCCAAAAAGACACTTATACTGTGAACAACAAATGTACATTCAAAAGTAATTGTGAAGTAGATTGATTTTAGTCACTGATTGTAGGAGGAGTTTCTCAGTGAGGCTCAGGAGTCGACCATCAGTAAAAGTTCTCGTCTCCAGACATAAGACTCTGAGAAACATCCAGAACAAACCAAGACTATACTTTCAGGGATTATTTCTTTAGTTGTTGACTTGAGAAATGTGTTTCTAAATAGCTTGGTCTCGCTGTCCATGATGAAGAGTTCAGATGTTTCCTTCAGAGCAGGAAACTGGTGGGAAGACTTTGTTTCTTCTCCACTGTTGAAGATTGTTCAGAGTTTCTGAATGAGTCTCTGATGGAGGAAACATGATCTGAGTGGACTGTTTATCTTGTGTTTAAAATAGGAGCCTTTCATTAAAATTTTAAAAGTCAAACCTTTCCATCCTTATCTCTTTGGAACAGTGCACATTAATAGTTGATATGACCATGTACTGTATAAAAAGATGGATAGATATTTAGCGCTATCTTTAATAACTAGCAGCATTACATGTCTTTGACCCCACCTCCTCCATGTTAACAGATGACTTGGAATTTATTTTCTGGTCAACTACCATATCATGAAACTTCAGGAGAGACCTCAGGTACAAGCAGGCCTAGTGTTGTGATCTTGTGTTGATGAAGATGAATGGTTAATTTAGGATAAAAACAATAATGATGACACTGACAGCCCAGAGCCTTCTGAGGCCAACTGAGTTCAGGACAGGGTTTTTTTTTCTGTTGACTTATGATCGTTTTCTCATTAACTTGGCTGGCTTGTAAAAGTGAAAAGAAAACATAGAGGTCACAAGTTCTTCAACATGTCTCTGTGATGACATCAGTGGTTTTGTTCAATTATATAAGTAAAAAACTACAAACTGACACGGGATTCCAGAAAGAAAAACCCCCTAGTGATGAAACCTAACCAACATCCTGATTTCTAATTTCTATTTCATGCCTTTGTATGTGTTTAAGACGTTTTAAAGATCCCCTCTGTGATCATGAAAGTATGAATTGGTGGTGCTTCTGTCCACGGGGAATATCCATGTTTTTTTCTCACCTTCTGCAGAAATTCACCTGACTGCACTTAAAATAATATAACCAGGAGAATGAGGAAGTAATAAGGAAAAAACAGCAGGAAACATGAGCAAATGAAGTAATCATTCACCTAATACAGAGCAGGATGGTTTGGCTGCCTCCAGTGTTGACTTGAAAATCTGTCACTGATTGTAGGAGATGTGTCTTCGTGAGGCTCAGGAGTCGACCATCAGTAAAAGTTCTCGTCTCCAGACATAAGACTCTGAGAAACATCCAGAACAAACCAAGACTATACTTTCAGGGATCATTTCTTTAGTTGTTGACTTGAGAAATGTGTTTCTAAAGAGTTTGGTTTCGCTGTCCACGATGAAGAGTTCAGATGTTTCCTTCAGAGCAGGAAACTGGTGGGAAGAATTTGTTTCTTCTCCACTGTTGAAGATTGTTCAGAGTTTCTCAAAGACTCTCTGATGGAGGAAGCATGATCTGAGTGGATCCTATAAACTGTAAAAATAACCTGGAACATTAGTTTCATGTTGTTTAGTTGAATAATCATTGTGGTTTTGGTGTTGTCTGAAGAAGTTCTAATACTTTGTATTTTTGATGATCCTTGTGGGTTTCAAAGTAGAAATGTGATCACTTGATGACCTTTGCTGCCACATAGATTTTATTTTTAAGTTTGCAGTAGGAATTTTACATTTCACCATACTCCATGTTTAAGTGACTTAAAATTGAATATTGACCTCAACACTGATGGACAACTCCTGAGCTTCTCAAAGTCACTTCTTCTATAATCACTGATAAGTTCTTACTTTGACTTCGGTACACTGGCAGAAAAAAAAATGAAATTGAAACCCAATACAATAAGGCATATAAATCACACAACTACATTTTTTAAGTGTATTGAGGTCAAACTTCAGAATGATTATAAAGTGATTGTCGGAGAAGAATCTTAGTGAATCTCAGGAGTTCATTGAGAAGAACCTCTTTCTTGAGCTGTTTTGTTTTGTTAAAAGTGGTTAATTTGTATAAGAGGAATATGCTTAACTGCCAGTAGTGACAAACACAGTGACAACACAGACAAAAAAATGTTTTATTGTTAACAAGATACACAGTCCACTCAGATCATGCTTCCTCCATCAGAGAGTCATTCAGAAACTCTGAACAATCTTCAACAGTGGAGAAGAAAGAAACGTCTTCCCACCAGTTTCTTGCTCTGAAGGAAACATCTGAACTCTTCATCATGGACAGCGAGACTGAACTCTTTAGAAACACATTTCTCAAGTCAACAACTAAAGAAATGATCCCTGAAAGTATAGTCTTGGTTTGTTCTGGATGTTTCTCAGAGTCTTATGTCTGGAGACGAGAACTTTCACTGATGGTCGGTCGACTCCTGACCTTCACTAAGACACTCCTCCAACCATGAGCAGCATCTCCAACTGATTAAGATTCTAACCTTGAGATCATTTCTAAGATTTCTACAATTTTTTCGTTTTATCAGGTCAGTTTTTTAATTAAATTACTGCAGTCACGGGGCTGTACATTACCTGGTGAACATATTAAGACTGCTGACTAAACTTACAGTATTCATTTTCTCAGCTCCTAAAGGCTTTATAATATTTAAAGTACCATCTCTTTTCAGTGGCCAGAGAAAATGAAGAAATAAAATAACTTCATAGTCTTACCTTTATATCCTGCAGTAAATTGGTTTGTTGGTGTAAATCATTATTTTATTGGATTTTTAATTTGCAGGAAAACATTGCAATAACAAATAATGAGCTCCAAAAAGACACTTCTACTGTAAACAACAACTTTACATTTAAAAGTAAACGTGAACGTGTCACTGATTGTAGGAGGAGTGTGTTAGTGAGTCTAAGGAGTCGACCATCAGTCAAAGTTCTCGTCTCCAGACATAAGACTCTGAGAAACATCCAGAACAAACCAAGACTATACTTTCAGAGATCATTTCTTTAGTTGTTGACTTGAGAAATGTGTTTCTACAGAGTTTCATCTTGCTGTCCATGTTGAAGAGTTCAGATATTTCCTTCAGAGCAGGAAACTGGTGGGAAGACTTTCTTTCTTCTCCCCTGTTGAAGATTGCACAGAGTTTATCTTTAACTCCCTAATGGAGGAAACGTGATCTGAGTCGGTTAGTTAGTTGAGTAATCATTGTGGGTTTGGTATCGTGTGCTAAAGTTCCAATATTATGTATTGTTTTTGGTCCTTACAAGTTTGAAAGTAGAAATGTGATCGCTTTATGACCTTGGCTGCCACATAGATTTTATTTTTAAGTTTGCAATAAGAATTTTACATTTAACCTAACTTCATGTTTAAGTGAGAATCATTCAAATTGAATATTTACCTCAACACTGATGGACAACTCCTGAGTTTCTCAAAGTCACTTCTTCTACAATCACTGATAACTTAAGTTCTTAGTTTGACCTCGGTACACTGACAGAAACAAAACAATGTTGATTTCCTGTAAATTTGAAACCCAATACAATAAGGCATCACAAGTGTAAGTGTTTTGAGGTCAAACTTCAAAACGATTATAAAGTGATTATCGGAGGAGAATCTAAGTGAATCTCAGGAGTTCATTGAGAAGAACCTCTTTTTCTTGAGCTGTTTAGTTTTGTTAAAGTTGGTCAATTTGCATAAGAGGAGTATGTTCAACTGCCACTAGTGGTAGACAATACAGACACAATTTGTTTTGTATTTTTAATAAGATACAGAGTCCACTCAGATCATGTTTCCTCCATCAGAGAGTCATTGAGAAACTCTGAACAATCTTCAACAGTCGTGCAAAAAAACTGATTGATGATTTTCCACTATATTTGTCACTGAATAAGTTGATAAATAAGCATAAAACACTCAACTACTTTTTGTTTTTTTCATCTCTACTTGCAGTAAGAAGCACCTGGTGGCTGTCCTGTACTTCAGAGGTCTGATCAGAGGCCGAGAACACCAGCTGATCCTTCAGAGATTCTCACAGCTGAAGAAATCATGCAGCAACTCCTGTGACAAGAGCCGACTTTTATTCAGTGACATGGAGTTCACCGTCAATACCGACTGTTTCTCCAATCTGCCCTTCTCCTGCCTCAGCGTCTTTCTTCCCGACAACTAATGCAACAAGTCAAGAGGACGAACATTTAAAGCTCAAGACTTTACTAGCTACAGACTGTCTCAGGTGGTTGGACACATTTTGACACAAACTGAGCTTCTCCCTGCCAAACAGCTTCACTTAAATCATCTGCACCTTTAGTACTCAAGCTGCAAAGATTAGTCGATTAATCGCTTGGCTTATAAAAAACAACTAAATATTCATTATTTTGATAAGCGATTAGTCATTTCAGTTTATTGTAATATAAAATGTTACAAGTTACATCTTTTGCAGTGAGGGAACTTCTGCTTTACATGATAGTAAAAAACATTTTTAGTTTAAACTTTACCAAAGAAGCAGTTTGACGATTTCCTTTAAGGTTCTCAAAAATGAATTACACAATATATTTTTTTTTTAGTGTCAGTAAAAATAGAGAGTCTGTAAATATTTAAATAATTTAAAAAATCAAAATAATGGCAGCGCTTTTTTGCACACAATCAGTGTACCTTTGTGTGTTGTCCTTGATAAAAAATAACCAACTACCATCCAAATGTTTTTTATAAAACTTGTATTGACTAATAGATTAACCATTATGGCATTATTTTCTTTCTCACACTGTTGCTGCTTATTTCTTTTAAGTTTATTTATAAGACAGTGGATAGAGTCAGAGACAGGGATGACGATGTGAAGCCAATGTGGAAGTGAAAAAAACTGCAGTTCCCTGACCCTACACTTAAATCTGGCTGCAAAAACCAAAGAATGCTTAATTGATCAATTAAAGTATTAGTATAAGGATTATTGTGACCAAAGTACATATATATATATATATATATATAAATAACACAACAGCTTATCTTTAATAAACATTTAAAAAAAGTCAAAAAGATTAATCTAATACAGTCTTTACATGTTTTAAACAAATTACAATTCAAACTGTGACCTTAAAGATTTGTGAATTTATTTCTGTTCTTTAAAGATCCTCTGAGGAACGTATGGTTTATGTTGATTTTGGCGCCACCTGTAGACAAAGTGGTACATATTATACATTTTCTGATCCTGCTCTGTACATATTTGGGTAATGATTTCTGATGACAAATTTCAACTTGCTTTCTTTTACAAGTCAAATGTGTGGGAGCCATATTTAGGGTCTACAAAGTGTGACACACAGTTTGCTCGAGCAGGTGTCACCTCTGGGTTCAGGTCATGCACTTTATAGGTAGTTAACTTTCATTCGGGTGTCAAGTGATGCCAAACGATGAGCTCAAACTGCTTTTTGCAACTACACAGTGCTACGACACGCAAGGTAACGCAGAGTTTTATAGGAGTGAAAGTTTGTATGAAAATTTACAGACAATGTTGGAATCTATTGAAGCGATTATTGGATGAGAGATAAATCCTCAACTAAAGAAAGAAGACATTGGACTTTCCATGAGATACTCATGAGCGAAGCAAAGGCGAGCGCGTCAATGAATAAATTAGCGTGTCTATGTAGCCCCTCAGTGGCTTTAAATTTAGGCTTAACCACCATCAATCGAATCATTCACAGCAAATCTCGCCTCGTCTGACACCTACCTGGTGGCAGCAATGACAGTAATTTTTTACAACTCTACAGAAATATTCAAGCTCGTCCCTGGTGGTTTTGTTCCCTTCTGCAGGTCATATAGAAGCATCATCAGTCATTTCAGTCTGTTTCATAATCAGTCAAAACTTCCTTAAAAAAGCAGTAAAAGCAAAAACCCTGATCATTTTTGTCACCACTCACAGAGCACATTAAACATGACTTATGAAGCGTTTCAGGTATGAAACTGCTTCCAGTACAGTGAGGACTGATTTCTGGGAAAAGAAAAATGTTTTCACAATCTACTCTGGATTACATTCAAAGTTTGGGGGAGTATGACAGGGTTGTGAAACTTGTTGAAGCTTTCAGCAGATGTAACAAATTAAAAGCTGGATGTAGAGCCACAGCGTTGACTGTGAGGAGGTTTTTCTCAACGGTTTGAGTTTTGAACAACAGATCATCTCATTAAAACTAAATAACCCTGAAACTCTTTGTGGTTAATTTGTGCTGTTTGTCTATTAAGGAACTGAACCGTGCAGATTGCAAAATGTATCATGTGTGTAAGCCCTCCAAACTGCCAACACACTGAAATATGAGTTTATGTTGTGAAATGTGTGTGTGCTTCTGTTGTCTTTCTATTAAATATTTAATTCCATGTGGCCTCAAGTTGTATGAGATTTTCTTTGCACATTTGTGTGTATTCATGTAAGAGTTTAGTATCTCAGGTCGGTTTAAACATGAATCCTCCTTTCTGTATTAGACTGTTAATGTGTCAAATAGACTAAAGGGGATGCAGAAAGAATAATGTTTTAGCTATTTAGTCTTTATTTAATAAAACTTCTGAAGAGAATCAGTCTCATGAAACTCCCTCCTCTCTATCTGCATGTGAAGTAATGACAACATGATGAACTCTGGTAGAAATCAAGACATGCAGTCAATTGGAAACAGTTTTTGTATCTTTCTCTGCAAATTGCACATTCAAGTCTTACTCTCTTTATATCCTCTGTATCAAAAAAGCCAATCCTCAACCTGCACAACTTCAAGACGGCCAAATACTAAGTAACTGTAAGTCAAATAACACATGAGATTACTGCAGGTAACTACAGAAACATTTACACAACTGAATATAGTTTAAATGTTAGTAGAGTTTATGGAATCCACTCAGATCATGTTTCCTCCATCAGAGAGTCTTTGAGAAACTCTGAACAATCTTCAACAGTGGAGAAGAAAGAAAGTCTTCCCACCAGTTTCCTGCTCTGAAGGAAACATCTGAACTCTACATCGTGGACAGCGAGACCGAGCTCTTTAGAAACACATTTCTCAAATCAACAACTAAAGAAATGATCTCTGAAAGTATAGTCTTGGTTTGTTCTGGATGTTTCTCAGAGTCTTATGTCTGGATACGAGAACTTTGACTGATGGTCGACTCCTTAGACTCACGAAGACACATCTCCTGCAATCAGTGACTAAAATAAAGCTATTTTAATCTTTATATCCTGCAATACGTGTTGTTTTGTTGGTGTAAATCATTATTGTATTGGGTTTTTAATTTGCAGGAAAACTTTCCAATAACAAATAATGAGCTCCAAAAAGACACTTCTACTGTAAACAACAACTTTACATTTAAAAGTTAATGTGAATGTGTCACTGATTGTAGGAGTGTGTTAGTGAGTCTAAGGAGTCGACCATCAGTCAAAGTTCTCGTCTCCAGACATAAGACTCTGAGAAACATCCAGAACAAACCAAGACTATACTTTCAGGGATCATTTCTTTAGTTGTTGACTTGAGAAATGTGTTTCTAAAGAGTCTGGTCTCGCTGTCCAAGATGAAGAGTTCAGATGTCTCCTTCAGAGCAGGAAGCTGGTGGGAAGACTTTATTTCTTCTCCACTGTTGAAGATTGTTCAGAGTTTTTCAAAGACTCTCTGATGGAGGAAACATGATCTGAGTGGACTGTTTATTGGGTTATGAAAACATCTTGTGTCTGAATTATATGCTGATAAATAGACTTTAGTCAGATCTTTCCACCTCTTTCAATTGTAAAAATTAGGCAAGTTATCCTTCTTTCACAAGTGAAACAAACCAGCACAAGGAAGAGGGACTGCTAAATCCATCACAGTGTTCAGGTGGCCTGAGAGGAGCTCTAATCAGGCCACATTAAGTAAAAACACCTGTGTGGATGGTGGATGAGGGTGCAGGGTCTTTACAGATCCACCACAGCCTCCAGGTGTTTGTAGCTTCTCCAGCTGTTCACACCTCAGCTTACTAAAAAGATGGAAGGTGTCTCGTCACTTGATTATGAACCATTGCTCTCTGACAGATATTATACGCTAACTAATAATTTTATCTGCTTAAATCTTAAGTTATTAACTAGATAAAGGAATGTCAACAGTGTTTGAGTTGTAACACCTTGAGACAAAGAAACAGAAAATGTTTACTTACATCCTTTCAATGCCTTTTGGTTTGTACTTTCAATTATGTTACTTTATTAAAGACCAGTACAGAAGAAACATTACTTAGACCCTGTTCAGCATTCACTCAGATCATGTTTCCTCCATCAGTCAGTCTTTCAGAAACTCTGAACAATCTTCAACAGTGGATAAGAAACAAAGTCTTCCCACCAGTTTCCTGCTCTGAAGGAAACAGCTGAACTCTTCATCGTGGACAGCGAGAATGAACTCTTTAGAAACACATTTCTCAAGTCAACATCTAAAGAAATGATCTCTGAAAGTATAGTCTTGGTTTGTTCTGGATGTTTCTCAGAGTCTTATATCTGGAGACGAGAACTTTGACTTATGGTCGACTCCTGAGCTTCACCGAGACGTTCCTCCTACAATCAGTGAGAAATTTGACTTTAAAGTTATTCCAAAATATACTGCAATGAATATTTTGGTGACGCATGTTCAACATTGCATGGGTTGTCAAAGTTACAAAAACACATTACAAAAACAGACTTTCTTGCATTATATTGAGGTAAATGCATGCACTTTATTCATCACTGATTGTAGGAGTGTGTTAGTGAGTCTCAGGAGTCGACCATCAGTCAAAGTTCTCGTCTCCAGACATAAGACTCTGAGAAACATCCAGAACAAACCAAGACTATACTTTCAGGGATCATTTCTTTAGTTGTTGACTTGAGAAATGTGTTTCTAAAGAGTCTGGTCTCGCTGTCCACGATGAAGAGTTCAGATGTTTCCTTCAGAGCAGGAAACTGGTGGGAAGACTTTGTTTCTTCTCCACTGTTGAAGATTGTTCAGAGTTTTTCAAAGACTCTCTGATGGAGGAAACATGATCTGAGTGGACTGTTTATCTGGTTATGGAAACATCTTGTGTCTGAATTATATGCTGATACACAGACTTTAGTCAGATCTTTCCACCTCTTTCAATTGTAAAAATTAGGTGAGTTATTCTTCTTCCACAAGTGAAACAAACCAGCACTTGGAAGAGGGACTGCTAAATCCATCACAGTGTTCAGGTGCCCTGAGAGGAGCTCTAATCAGGCCACATTAAGTAAAAACACCTGTGTGGATGGTGGATGAGGGTGCAGGGTCTTTACAGATCCACCACAGCCTCCAGGTGTTTGTAGCTTCTCTAGCTGTTCACACCTCAGCTTACTAAAAAGATGGAAGGTGTCTCGTCACTTGAATATGAACCATTGCTCTCTGACAGATATTATACACTAACTAATAATTTTATCTGCTTAAATCTTAAATTATTAACTAGCTAAAGGAATGTCAACAGTGTTTATGGTGTAACAGCTTGAGACAAAGAAACAGAAAATGTTTACTTAAATCCTTTCAATGCCTTTTGGTTTGTACTTTCAATTATGTTACTTTATTAAAGACCAGCACAGAGGAAACATTACTTTGACCCTGTTCAGCATTCACTCAGATCATGTTTCCTCCATCAGTAAGTCTTTCAGAAACTCTGAACAGTCTACAACAGTGGAGAAGAAACAAAGTGCTCCCACCAGTTTCTTACCTTATAGTAAACATCTTAAATTTTCATTCTGGACAGTGAGAACAAACTTTTTAGAAACACATTTCTCAAATCTACAACTAAAGAAATGATTCCTGAAAATATAGTCTTGGTTTGTTCTGGATGTTTCTCAGAGTCTTATGTCTGGAGACGAGAACTTTGACTGATGGTCGACTCCTGACACTCACTAACACACTCCTCCTACAATCAGTGACTAAAATAAAGCTATTTTAATCTTTATATCCTGCAATACGTGTTGTTTTGTTGGTGTAAATCATTATTGTATTGGGTTTTTAATTTGCAGGAAAACTTTGCAATAACAAATAATGAGCTCCAAAAAGACACTTCTACTGTAAACAACAACTTTACATTTCAAAGTTAATGTGAATGTGTCACTGATTGTAGGAGGAGTGTGTTAGTGAGTCTAAGGAGTCGACCATCAGTCAAAGTTCTCGTCTCCAGACATAAGACTCTGAGAAACATCCAGAACAAACCAAGACTATACTTTCAGAGATCATTTCTATAGTTGTTGACTTGAGAAATGTGTTTCTAAAGAGTTTGGTCTCGCTGTCCACGATGAAGAGTTCAGATGTTTCCTTCAGAGCAGGAAGCTGGTGGGAAGGTTTTCTTTCTTCTCCACTGTTGAAGACTGTTCAGAGTTTCTGAAAGAGTCTCTGATGGAGAAAACATGATCTGAGTGCACCTTAAACTATGTTTAAAGCAGTCTTCCCTCCGGCCAGATCTTCTGTAATACAACAAATAAAGTGCTAATCAGAAGGAATTGAATCAAAATCTGACAATATTCCATGTTTCTTTGACCACAGCTTTAACAGTGAAGCTATAACACCTCAAACACTAGTGACGTTCCTTTAGCTAGTTGAAAACTTTAGATTTAAGCAGATAAAATTAATATTTAGCTCCTAATATCTGTCAGGGAATAGAAGGTTCACATTAAAAATGTAACACTGTTTGTCTGTGTCTACCTTTTCCTTACATTCTTCATTTTGGAAAATGAATCCTAATAAACGACTACAATTAAGAAATGTAAATTCTTCCTGATGATACCTCACAAATATGGTTTCTTGTTTTCATTAATCTCCTATTTAAGGCTTAACTTTAATTATGGACGTCTTTTAAATCCAGTTTTTGTTTCTTTACTTTAAATTTTGAGTTCTCCCACACAGCAGCTTTTTGACCTTTTGTTGCTGTTTGTTAATATTCAAGAGAAGAGACACCTTCCATCTTTGTATGAAGTCAAGGTGTGAACACTTTGAGAATCTGTAAACACCTGTGAGTAGTAACTATCAATATGCTGCATAGATTCACAATTTATATTTTTGATTTAGCATTTGGAAAATTTAATTGTCATAAATTCTTTAACAGATAAACAGTCCACTCAGGTCATGCTTCCTCCATCAGAGAGTGTTTGAAAAACTCTGAACAATCTTCAGCAGTGGATAAGAAACAAAATCTTAACACCAGTTTCCTGCTCTGAAGGAAACAGCTGAACTCTTCATCGTGGACAGTGAGAACGAACTCTTTAGAAACACATTTCTCAAGTCAACAACTAAAAAAAATGATCCCTGAAAGTATAGTCTTGGCTTGTTCTGGATGTTTCTCAGAGTCTTATGTCTGGATACGAGAACTTTTACTGATGGTCGACTCCTGAGCGTCACCGAGACGTTCCTCCTACAATCAGTGAGAAATTTGACTTTAAAGTTATTCCAAAATATACTGCAATGAATATTTTGGTGACGCATGTTCAACATTGCATGGGTTGTCAAAGTTACAAAAACACATTACAAAAACAGACTTTCTTGCATTATATTGAGGTAAATGCATGCACTTTATTCCTCACTGATTGTAGGAGTGTGTTAGTGAGTCTCAGGAGTCGCCATCAGTAAAAGTTCTCATCTCCAGACATAAGACTCTGAGAAACATCCGGAACAAACCAAGACTATACTTTCAGGGATCATTTCTTTAGTTGTTGACTTGAGAAATGTGTTTCTAAAGAGTCTGGTCTCGCTGTCCACGATGAAGAGTTCAGATGTCTCCTTCAGAGCAGGAAACTGGTGGGAAGACATTATTTCTTCTCCACTGTTGAAGATTGTTCAGAGTTTTTCAAAGACTCTCTGATGGAGGAAACATGATCTGAGTGGACTGTTTATTGGGTTATGAAAACATCTTGTGTCTGAATTATATGCTGATAAATAGACTTTAGTCAGATCTTTTCACCTCTTTCAATTGTAAAAATTAGGCAAGTTATTCTTCTTTCACAAGTGAAACAAACCAGCACAAGGAAGAGGGACTGCTAAATCCATCACAGTGTTCAGGTGCCCTGAGAGGAGCTCTAATCAGGCCACATTAAGTAAAAACACCTGTGTGGATGGTGGATGAGGGTGCAGGGTCTTTACAGATCCACCACAGCCTCCAGGTGTTTGTAGCTTCTCTAGCTGTTCACACCTCAGCTTACTAAAAAGATGGAAGGTGTCTCGTCACTTGAATATGAACCTTTGCTCTCTGACAGATATTATACGCTAACTAATAATTTTATCTGCTTAAATCTTAAGTTATTAACTAGCTAAAGGAATGTCAACAGTGTTTGTGGTGTAACAGCTTGAGACAAAGAAACAGAAAATGTTTACTTACATCCTTTCAATGCCTTTTGGTTTGTACTTTCAATTATGTTATTTTATTAAAGACCAGTACAGCAAAAACATTACTTTGACCATGTTCAGCACCCACTCAGATCATGTTTCCTCCATCAGAGAGTCATTCAGAAACCCTGAACAATCTTCAACAGTGGGAAAGAAAGAAAGTCTTCCCACCAGTTTCTTGCTCTGAAGGAAACATCTGAACTCTTCATCGTGGACAGCGAGACCAAACTCTTTAGAAACACATTCCTCAAGTGAACAACTAAAGAAATGATCCCTGAAAGTATAGTCTTAGTTTGTTCTGAATGTTTCTCAGATTCTTATGTCTGGAGACGAGAACTTTGACTGATGGTCGGCTCCTTAGACTCACTAACACACTCCTCCTACAATCAGTGACACATTCACATTAACTTTAAAATGTAAAGTTGTTGTTTACAGTAGAAGTGTCTTTTTGGAGCTCATTATTTGTTATTGTAAAGTTTTCCTGCAAATTAAAAACCCAATACAATAATGATTTACACCAACAAAACAACACGTATTGCAGGATATAAAGATTAAAATAGATTTATTTTAGTCACTGATTGTAGGAGGAGTCTGTTAGTGAGTCTAAGGAGCCGACCATCAGTCAAAGTTCTCGTCTCCAGACATAAGACTCTGAGAAACATCCAGAACAAACCAAGACTATACTTTCAGAGATCATTTCTTTAGTTGTTGACTTGAGAAATGTGTTTCTAAAGAGTCTGGTCTTGCTGTCCACGATGAAGAGTTCAGATGTTTCCTTCAGAGCAGGAAACTGGTGGGAAGACTTTATTTCTTTTCCACTGTTGAAGATTGTTCAGAGTTTCTGAATGACTCTCTGATGGAGGAAACATGATCTGAGTGGACCTTAAATTATGTTTAAAGCAGTCTTCCCTTGGGCCAGATCTTCTGTAACATAACAAATAAAGTACTAACCAGAAGGAATTGGATCAAAATCTGAAAATATTCCGTGTTTCATTGACCACAGCTTTAAGAGTGAAGCCATAACACCACAAACACTAGTGACGTTCCTTTAGCTAGTTGAAAACTTAAGATTTAAGCAGATAAAATTAATATTTAGCTCCTAATATCTGTCAGGGAATAGAAGGTTCACATTAAAAACGTAACACTGTTTGTCTGTGTCTACCTTTTCCTTACATTCTTCATTTTGGAAAATGAATCCTAATAAACGACTACAATTAAGAAATGTAAATTCTTCCTGATGATACCTCACAAATATGGTTTCTTGTTTTCATTAATCTCCTATTTAAGGCTTAACTATAATTATGGACGTCTTTTAAATCCAGTTTTTGTTTCTTTGCTTTAAATTTTGAGTTCTCCCACACAGCAGCTTTTTGACCTTTTGTGGCTGTTAGTTAATATTCAAGAGAAGAGACACCTTCCATCTTTGTATGAAGTCAAGGTGTGAACACTTTGAGAATCTGTAAACACCTTTGAGTAGTAACTATCAATATGCTGCATAGATTCACAATTTATATTTTTGATTAAGCATTTGGAGAATTTAATTGTCATAAATTCTTTAACAGACAAACAGTCCACTCAGATCATGTTTCCTCCATCAGAGTCTTTGAGAAACTCTGAACAATCTACAACAGTGGATAAGAAACAAAATCTTAACACCAGTTTCCTGCTCTGAAGGAAACAGCTGAACTCTTCATCATGGACAGTGAGAACGAACTCTTTAGAAACACATTTCACAAGTCAACAACTAAAGAAATGATCTCTGAAAGTATAGTCTTGGTTTGTTCTGGATGTTTCTCAGAGTCTTATGTCTGGAGACGAGAACTTTGACTTATGGTCGACTCCTGAGCTTCACCGAGACGTTCCTCCTACAATCAGTGAGAAATTTGACTTTAAAGTTATTCCAAAATATACTGCAATGAATATTTTGGTGACGCATGTTCAACATTGCATGGGTTGTCAAAGTTACAAAAACACATTACAAAAACAGACTTTCTTGCATTATATTGAGGTAAATGCATGCACTTTATTCCTCACTGATTGTAGGAGGAGTGTGTTAGTGAGTCTCAGGGAATGGACCATCAGTAAAAGTTCTCATCTCCAGACATAAGACTCTGAGAAACATCCAGAACAAACCAAGACTATACTTTCATGGATCATTTTTTTAGTTGTTGACTTGAGAAATGTGTTTCTAAAGAGTCTGGTCTCACTGTCCACGATGAAGAGTTCAGATGTCTCCTTCAGAGCAGGAAACTGGTGGGAAGACTTTATTTCTTCTCCACTGTTGAAGATTGTTCTGAGTCTCTTGAAGACTCTCTGATGGAGGAAACATGATCTGAGTGGACTGTTTATCGGGTTATGAAAACATCTTGTGTCTGAATTATATACTGATAGGGAGACTTTAGTCAGACCTTTCCACCTCTTTCAATTGTAAAAATTAGGCAAGTTATCTTTCCTTCACAAGTGAAACAAACCAGCACAAGGAAGAGGGACTGCTAAATCCATCACAGTGTTCAGGTGCCCTGAGAGGAGCTCTAATCAGGCCACATTAAGTAAAAACACCTGTGTGGATGGTGGATGAGGGTGCAGGGTCTTTACAGATCCACCACAGCCTCCAGGTGTTTGTAGCTTCTCTAGCTGTTCACACCTCAGCTTACTAAAAAGATGGAAGGTGTCTCGTCACTTGAATATGAACCTTTGCTCTCTGACAGATATTATACGCTAACTAATAATTTTATCTGCTTAAATCTTAAGTTATTAACTAGATAAAGGAATGTCAACAGTGTTTATGGTGTAACAGCTTGAGACAAAGAAACAGAAAATGTTTACTTACATCCTTTCAATGCCTTTTGGTTTGTACTTTCAATTATGTTACTTTATTAAAGACCAGTACAGAGGAAACATTACTTTGACCCTGTTCAGCATTCACTCAGATCATGTTTCCTCCATCAGTAAGTCTTTCAGAAACTCTGAACAGTCTACAACAGTGGAGAAGAAACAAATTCTTCCCACCAGTTTCTTACCTTATAGGAAACATCTTAAATTTTCATTCTGGACAGTGAGAACAAACTCTTCAGAAACACATTTCTCAAATCTACAACTAAAGAAATGATTCCTGAAAATATAGTCTTGGTTTGTTCTGGATGTTTCTCAGAGTCTTATGTCTGGAGACGAGAACTTTGACTGATGGTCGACTCCTGACACTCACTAACACACTCCTCCTACAATCAGTGACTAAAATAAAGCTATTTTAATCTTTATATCCTGCAATACGTGTTGTTTTGTTGGTGTAAATCATTATTGTATTGGGTTTTTAATTTGCAGGAAAACTTTGCAATAACAAATAATGAGCTCCAAAAAGACACTTCTACTGTAAACAACAACTTTACATTTCAAAGTTAATGTGAATGTGTCACTGATTGTAGGAGGAGTGTGTTAGTGAGTCTCAGGAGTCGACCATCAGTCAAAGTTCTCGTCTCCAGACATAAGACTCTGAGAAACATCCAGAACAAACCAAGACTATACTTTCAGGGATCATTTCTATAGTTGTTGACTTGAGAAATGTGTTTCTAAAGAGTTTGGTCTCGCTGTCCAAGATGAAGAGTTCAGATGTTTCCTTCAGAGCAGGAAGCTGGTGGGAAGGTTTTCTTTCTTTTCCACTGTTGAAGACTGTTCAGAGTTTCTGAAAGAGTCTCTGATGGAGAAAACATGATCTGAGTGGACCTTAAACTATGTTTAAAGCAGTCTTCCCTCCAGCCAGATCTTCTGCAATACAACAAATAAAGTGCTAATCAGAAGGAATTGAATCAAAATCTGACAATATTCCATGTTTCTTTGACCACAGCTTTAACAGTGAAGCTATAACACCTCAAACACTAGTGACGTTCCTTTAGCTAGTTGAAAACTTTAGATTTAAGCAGATAAAATTAATATTTAGCTCATAATATCTGTCAGGGAATAGAAGGTTCACATTAAAAATGTAACACTGTTTGTCTGTGTTTACCTTTTCCTTACATTCTTCATTTTGGAAAATGAATCCTAATAAACGACTACAATTAAGAAATGTAAATTCTTCCTGATGATACCTCACAAATATGGTTTCTTGTTTTCATTAATCTCCTATTTAAGGCTTAACTTTAATTATGGACGTCTTTTAAATCCAGTTTTTGTTTCTTTACTTTAAATTTTGAGTTCTCCCACACAGCAGCTTTTTGACCTTTTGTTGCTGTTTGTTAATATTCAAGAGAAGAGACACCTTCCATCTTTGTATGAAGTCAAGGTGTGAACACTTTGAGAATCTGTAAACACCTGTGAGTAGTAACTATCAATATGCTGCATAGATTCACAATTTATATTTTTGATTTAGCATTTGGAAAATGTAATTGTCATAAATTCTTTAACAGATAAACAGTCCACTCAGGTAATGTTTCCTCCATCAGAGTGTTTCAGAAACTCTGAACAATCTACAACAGTGGATAAGAAACAAAATCTTACCACCAGTTTCCTGCTCTGAAGGAAACATCTAAACTCTTCATCGTGGACAGTGAGAACGAACTCTTTAGAAACACATTTCTCAAGTCAACAACTAAAAAAAATGATCCCTGAAAGTATAGTCTTGGCTTGTTCTGGATGTTTCTCAGAGTCTTATGTCTGGATACGAGAACTTTCACTGATGGTCGACTCCTGAGCTTCACCGAGACGTTCCTCCTACAATCAGTGAGAAATTTGACTTTAAAGTTATTCCAAAATATACTGCAATGAATATTTTGGTGACGCATGTTCAACATTGCATGGGTTGTCAAAGTTGCAAAAACACATTACAAAAACAGACTTTCTTGCATTATATTGAGGTAAATGCATGCACTTTATTCATCACTGATTGTAGGAGTGTGTTAGTGAGTCTCAGGAGTCGCCATCAGTAAAAGTTCTCATCTCCAGACATAAGACTCTGAGAAACATCCGGAACAAACCAAGACTATACTTTCAGGGATCATTTCTTTAGTTGTTGACTTGAGAAATGTGTTTCTAAAGAGTCTGGTCTCGCTGTCCACGATGAAGAGTTCAGATGTTTCCTTCAGAGCAGGAAACTGGTGGGAAGACTTTATTTCTTCTCCACTGTTGAAGATTGTTCAGAGTTTTTCAAAGACTCTCTGATGGAGGAAACATGATCTGAGTGGACTGTTTATCGGGTTATGAAAACATCTTGTGTCTGAATTATATGCTGATAAATAGACTTTAGTCAGATCTTTTCACCTCTTTCAATTGTAAAAATTAGGCAAGTTATCCTTCTTTCACAAGTGAAACAAACCAGCACAAGGAAGAGGGACTGCTAAATCCATCACAGTGTTCAGGTGGCCTGAGAGGAGCTCTAATCAGGACACATTAAGTAAAAACACCTGTGTGGATGGTGGATGAGGGTGCAGGGTCTTTACAGATCCACCACAGCCTCCAGGTGTTTGTAGCTTCTCTAGCTGTTCACACTTCAGCTTACTAAAAAGATGGAAGTTGTCTCGTCACTTGAATATGAACCTTTGCTCTCTGACAGATATTATACGCTAACTAATAATTTTATCTGCTTAAATCTTAAGTTATTAACTAGATAAAAGAATGTCAACAGTGTTTGAGTTGTAACAGCTTGAGACAAAGAAACAGAAAATGTTTACTTACATCCTTTCAATGCCTTTTGGTTTGTACTTTCAATTACGTTACTTTATTAAAGACCAGTACAGAGGAAACATTCCTTTGACCATGTTCAGCCTCCACTCAGATCATGATTCCTCCATCAGTAAGTCTTTCAGAAACTCTGAACAATCTTCAACAGTGGAGAAGAAAGAAAAATCTTCCCACCAGTTTCCTGCTCTGAATGAAACATCTGAACTCTTCATTGTGGACAGTGAGACCAAACTCTTTAGAAACACATTTCTCAAGTCAACAACTAAAGAAATGATCTCTGAAAATATAGTCTTGGTTTGTTCTGGATGTTTCTCAGAGTCTTATGTCTGGAGACGAGAACTTTGACTTATGGTCGACTCCTGAGCGTCACCGAGACGTTCCTCCTACAATCAGTGAGAAATTTGACTTTAAAGTTATTCCAAAATATACTGCAATGAATATTTTGGTGACGCATGTTCAACATTGCATGGGTTGTCAAAGTTGCAAAAACACATTACAAAAACAGACTTTCTTGCATTATATTGAGGTAAATGCATGCACTTTATTCCTCACTGATTGTAGGAGTGTGTTAGTGAGTCTCAGGAGTCGACCATCAGTAAAAGTTCTCGTCTCCAGACATAAGACTCTGAGAAACATCCAGAACAAACCAAGACTATACTTTCAGGGATCATTTCTTTAGTTGTTGACTTGAGAAATGTGTTTCTAAAGAGTCTGGTCTCGCTGTCCATGATGAAGAGTTCAGATGTTTCCTTCAGAGCAGGAAACTGGTGGGAAGACTTTCTTTCTTCTCCACTGTTGAAGATTGTTCAGAGTTTCTTGAAGACTCTCTGATGGAGGAAACATGATCTGAGTGGACTGTTTATCTGGTTATGGAAACATCTTGTGTCTGAATTATATGCTGATAAATAGACTTTAGTCAGATCTTTTCACCTCTTTCAATTGTAAAAATTAGGCAAGTTATTCTTCTTTCACAAGTGAAACAAACCAGCACAAGGAAGAGGGACTGCTAAATCCATCACAGTGTTCAGGTGCCCTGAGAGGAACTCTAATCAGGCCACATTAAGTAAAAACACCTGTGTGGATGGTGGATGAGGGTGCAGGGTCTTTACAGATCCACCACAGCCTCCAGGTGTTTGTAGCTTCTCCAGCTGTTCACACCTCAGCTTACTAAAAAGATGGAAGGTGTCTCGTCACTTGAATATGAACATTTGCTCTCCGACAGATATTATACGCTAACTAATAATTTTATCTGCTTAAATCTTAAGTTATTAACTAGATAAAGGAATGTCAACAGTGTTTGTGTTGTAACAGTTTGAGACAAAGAAACAGAAAATGTTTACTTACATCCTTTCAATGCCTTTTGGTTTGTACTTTCAATTATGTTACTTTACTAAAGACCAGTACAGAGGAAACATTACTTTGACCCTGTTCAGCATTCACTCAGATCATGTTTCCTCCATCAGTAAGTCTTCCAGAAACTCTGAACAATCTTCAACAGTGGAGAAGAAAGAAAGTCTTCCCACCAGTTTCCTGCTCTGAATGAAACATCTGAACTCTTCATTGTGGACAGCGAGACCAAACTCTTTAGAAACACATTTCTCAAGTCAACAACTAAAGAAATGATCCCTGAAAGTATAGTCTTGGTTTGTTCTGGATGTTTCTCAGAGTCTTATTTCTGGAGACGAGAACTTTCACTGATGGTCAACTCCTGACACTCACTAACACACTGAATGAGTTCGGAAACTGCTTCTTGGCCCAGCGCACTTGCCTTTATAGATTTCTGGAGGGGCAGGGCGCGAGAGCACATGAGACGAGAGAACACAGACGAGAGAACACAGACGAGAGAGCGCCAGGATGCAGCCATACCCGACTCCTTATTGGAGGCGTGATGGAAGGATTACCCCACTGACACATTCTTTTTCTACACTAAGCAGTGTTTCTCATTATGTTGTTTCTGTTAATGATTCTGAAGGCTCTCAAAAAAAGACCCTTTGATTCACCATTTCAGCTGATTGAATAAGTTAAATATTTCCACATGTTGCAATTGTCTGACACAGATTTTTGCTTCAGGCTTTGAAGATTATAATAGTCATTCATTCTTTGACAGATTAAGAGTCCACTCAGATCACGCTTCCTCCACCAGAGAGACATTGAGAAACTCTGAACACTCTGACACATCATTCGGCTCCATGGTAGACAATCAGAAGTAAAGTGTAAATATTAATGCATTCCTTTGCTCTTTGTTCAAAAAAATTGGTATTACATAATTTGGGAAAGTATATTTTTCATCATTCTCTGATGATAAAAGGTTCAAACCCAAAGTTTGAAACTTTTTTACAGATGTAAAATCCTTGAGGAAGTAAGATGTTTGATATTCCCACAAGGATCAAAAGGGATACTTGTCATGTTCACTCGTCTTTTCTCTTAGTAGAATGTCTGTGTGGCCTCTTTATTATCATAAACACTCTCTGCTCTTCTCCATGATTACACAAAGTCTGGACCTGCTTGGCTCAAATTACACAGTCAAAGGAAATAATCCCTGAAAGTGTATGTCACGTGTATGTTTCTTTTAGATGCATATTTTCAATTTTCAAATACATAAAGAAGAGAACTTTGACTGCTGTTTGAGAAAGAAACAGTTCCTCTATTTACAACATAATATATAACAAACAATAAAAACATTGCCACAGTAAGACAGAAAACACCTGGATCTGAGAGCAGCAGATGATTTCCATATCGCTTCTTATAAATGCTCCTTTTTCTAAAAGCCATCACATGTTTCCGCTTGCTCTACCTGTGGTCTTTGTGGTTTTTGACTGTACCAATTCCTTTTTGATGCTCATGCAAGTTCAGGCAGCAACACTTCAGATACTTTCACTTTTCATTGGGCTCGTCATTTACAAAGAATACAGTATGCCAACACAGTGGCTCCATGTCAAATTGACCGAGGTGGTTCGTGAGTCAAAGAAAAACTCTTTTTCGGGAGAGTTTACAAACCTATGAAAACACATGCCCTGGACCAAAATTCAGTCCCACAGAGCTGCACACTCTTAAAGGACTCCTTGTTTTAGGTCTGCTAAGTGAACTGTAGTTCTTGTAAGAAGGAGAGAAATAGAAAAGGGGTAGTTATACGCACATCATGTAGGAACAGGGCGGTGCAAAAACAGTAGACTGAAGAAGATGCCACAAAAAGTTTTTATATAATCACAACTTTTCTACTAGAGGTCTTCTTCAGGTGATGATTTTTGCATGGGGGGGGGGGGGGGCACATATTTACAAGAAATGAAGTTTGTGTCCAAGATGATGCAGTTGTTTTCAAATGTTTTGTAAGCTCTAAAAATGTTCTTTCCGCGATGACTCAAGAACCGCCTCGGCCATTTTGACATGCAGCCACTGAGTTGGCATACTAAAATCTTTGCAGACAACGAGCCTAATGAAAAGTGAAAGTATCTTAACTATTACTGCCCGAATTTGCATCAGCATCAAAAAATGAAATGTGTGCAACATTCAAGTTTTGTATTTACAGAAACGAGTTAACGTAAAAGTGTTATTTTCTGATGTCATCCATGGTCTAAAGAATGCTAAATAATGACCTGACATCAAAGATATTAAAGTATATCAATGTCACATCCATCAGATGAAATAATAGATTGGTGGTTTGGTTTACTTCTCACTTATCGCACCTGTTGAGTGAGTGAGTGAAGTTATGATCACAATACATACTCTGTTGACCAAGGCAGAAAAAACAAATTGAAACCTGTCCTCGCTTTAAACTTCTCGTTTTTGTTTAGGGAAGTGAAGTTTGCTCGGATTTATTTTTACTATTTGAAGGCAACCTGTGATGTGAATTATATTCAGCGTTGTTGGATGCTGTGAAAGGTCAAGCTTTATTGTAAATAATATTGTTAATAAAAGTCCCTCTATGATTTTATGACGTGATTGGAAGTTTTCTGGGCTGTTGTACTTGGAGGAAAAGCAATAAAATGTTTTCTTCTTTGAGAGAAGTGGAAATTGGTTTGATTTTAAAAGTTTTCAGTTCTTTTTTATTATAGTCATGAAGATTCCCCTCTTAAATACAACCTCACTCACTGTAGGTGACATTTTAAAACTGTATATACTGTATGTCCTTCTGAAACCATCTGTGCTTGTTGATCTTGCATCAGAAGCGTTAATTCCCGGAGGAAATGTGCAAAGGTGCAAAGCATAGGCGCGTAAATGAAAGCAGCAAAGGTTTTCTCACATCATTGCAAAACCAACATCCTGACATCAAATAGTATTTGTATCCCCACCCTCAGTTCAGTGTTTCACTAACCTGCATACACACGCAGTGTGTGTATGTACATGCGGCTGAACCCCACACACCTGACTCGTGCTGCCTTCAGGAGAGATGTGTTTGACACTTCGCAGCTGTTTGCCCTGCAGATCCTGCAGAGAAGGTAAGAACACACTGCTGGTTATTAACATTATTAACAGGGTTCATGGACGTTGTTGTCATGGTTTACAGTTTTCATTTTGCTGAAAAACAATGACCGAATATATCAGTTAATTAAAATCAAAAACATTTTGAAAGGTGTAATTAGATTTCTTTTGGGGGGTTTATGCAGATAGAGTCAGAAATCAGAGAGAGAGAGAAAGAGAGAGAGTGGGGATGACATGTGGGAGGGGAGCACCAGGGAGCCTGTTCTTGAGGACTTAAGCCTCTATACACGGGGTGCGCACACTCACCACGAGGTGTTCAGTGCCCCCAAATCTGAATATGTAGTAGACCTACTTAAACAAAAAATAGCACACGGTTTCATACTTATTTTAGCATTATATACATTTTCAAAAAGTTTTTATTTAAAAAAAAAATGTAAAATACAATATGTGAAAAATTAATTGAGAGGTAAATCAATAAAATATATTGTCAAATAATAAATAGTCATCTTATTTTGATTTAACAATTGAAAGAAGCATTAAATTAACTCGAATTCAAATTAATTCATAACCAATTATATACATGAAAAGGGACAAATTAAACTTTATGCAAACAAAACAATCGACAGGAATATGGGAAGCAGAAGTATTTTTCATTTTATGGTTAACGCTTATTCAATTTGATAATGTGCTGCTTTTATTGCTGTTCAGTTCAGTTATATTACATTGGCTACAGGACATTGAGTCTAGTCTCTTTTAATGACCAAATAATCAAACAAGACATTCATTGATGAAAACAGTCTGTGAGGAAAGAAGTATTCAGATCTATCACATGTTAAAGGGGTATCAAAAAATACACAAATATTTTCTGGATAAAACATAGATTTTTGACATGTTGGTGAGGCTAGAGAAAAAAGTAACTGGATCACTAGATCCCCAATTGTTTGGCAAAATGTTATAACTGACAAAATGATAGTCAAGATTTAACTTTTTAAGCACACGAGGGACCAACATTGCCTCAGTACTTTTGTGTCTAAATAAAGACCTTGTGTGAGCGTGTGCGTTTGTGTATGTGTGGACTTTCCCTCCATCTGGGAGGATATTCACATAAAGGAGGAGCATAGGAGGAGCCTGCTGTATCTTTAAAAAAAGACCCTCCAGCTCACAGCAGCTGTACTTCTAGTGTTTCTAACAGAGCTGGGACTGTGAGATCAGGGTGAGTAAAAGCTGCTGGGGGATATAACTTTACAAATAAGTCCCAACGGATTTGGGAGTTTAGACTGTGTATGTTTACTAAAAGTGTCAGAGTCTATTATTTCACATGGAATAGAAGTCAAATGTGATGCCTATGACATTTTATACGGTGTCATCTGAGGTTTATGTTTTACAGTTATTCATTAATGAAGCGAAAATGTAACTATTACCTTTATATTATTGTTTTTTATTTAATTTCTTAATGTTAATTGTGTGCTGCTAGTTGTGTTATTTGTGTGCTTTGGTTTGATGTTTTTATATGTATTGAGGAAGAATGATGAGATTAATTCATCAAGTTTTTGCTCCGTTTGTGTTGTTGTGACACATAAATCACTTTGTGATCTTTTTTTGAATGGTATAAAATGAATTGTAACTTATGAGCTAATAGTGGGATGTGAGTGGATATGTTGGCTTGCAGCTATTTTATTTAAACACATTTTTAATTATGTACTTTGTTGATTAATGTCCTGTGAAAGAGGCACATAGTACTGTAATAGAAAGAATACTTTGCCCAAAAGACTAAAATGTGTTCACTCAGTATACTTTTATGCTGAAAATATCACCGGAAGCAAGACATGCTAGGAGCAGTTAGTGAAATGATTGGCTAACTTATTAAACTTTTATGTGTTTTACAATCGAGGAAATAATCTTGAAACGCATTAAATTACAAAGACAAACCCAAAATCTCACTTTGGAAAAAAGTTATGAAAGAAAGAGACGGAATTCAGCGAATAAAATTCTATAAATATGATATTTTCAGCTCGCTAATGAAGCTGGCAACATTAAACCTGAGCTGTTCACCTTCTTGTCTTGTATTTCTCTACATAACAAACGTTTGTCGTCTTCATGTCTCCACAGCTTTGTCAGAGTATTGCTCTAAACGTTTCATCACCCGGACAAGAATGCGGACCCGGTCAGAATCAGCGGAAACGGTCGATCTCAGGGTGAACCGTCCCCCGGATCAAAGTGGAAAACCCGAAGGAGGACGATGGTTTAAATTAAATTTATGGGGAGGTCAGAAAGCTCAGAGCCAGGCTGTTGTCGGGAACACCACTCCCCCGACTGGAGGACGCTACTCACCGACGGACAAGGAGCCGAAAACCGGTCAGTCAAATCAGAAACTTTCAGCTTTAAAAACTAGCTTAGACAATATCATCCTTTGCCGAACGAATGTTACCAAGGCAACGGAACGAACGTTACCAAGGCAACGGAACGAACGTTACCCTGGTTGTAAGCACGCAGCACGACAATTTTTACATTAGAAACCGAAAAATAATTAAATTTTACTCCTTACAGACTTAATTGTCAAATAATAGATAATTAAATTGTTGTTCATAAAAAAGTATTTCAACAATGTACTTTGGGCCCCAGTTCATTATGAAGAGTATTTTCATGTCCAGTAAAATACCAGACTGATCAAATCACCATGCTACATCTGCTCCTTGAACAATTTTACAGGCAATACAATCTGGATTTGACTCAATTCCAAGGGCCTTTCCTTTCCATAAACCTATCCCTGGAGATAAAATGGTTTGCCTTGTTATAAATAACATCAGCAACTTTTCTTCCACAGTGGCCCTCACATTGGAAGAAATCCTTGCGGCAAAAGATGTTCAACACTTGTGTGAGGCCAGCCGGCAGCTGATACAGAGAGAGGAGCGTCTGTTTGGGGTGATAATGGAGACAGATTCCCTCACACGTAATGCAGAAGAAGTAGACAAGCTTGCAGTGGACTACAAGAACCTGAAATCCCTTATTTTCACGACTCTGGGACTATCTCTCGGCCCGGGAGAAGTCAGTGTGGAGGCCCTGACGTCAGCTGTGAAGGCCTTAAACCAGGAAGTCGACCAGGACCAGCAGTGGAAAAAGGAGAATCGGCCAACGCCTGCCTGGAGACATGACGACTTGAAGAAGCTCCACGAGTCGACGCTTCGCAGCCTGGTGGAGGATCGTATGGACAACCCTACGTCGCCCCTTGCTGATAAGGGGGAGATGTCATCTTTTCAAGTGGATGTAAACAGCATGGGCAGGCAGCTGAAGGAGGACCTGCTGCTGGTGGTGGAAGTGGTGAAGAGATGCTACCCGCCCGAGCAGGACATCTGTAACTTCTATGCCGGGTTGTACCACCAAACCTTCAGTTCCAGACTCAGAAAGATCGCAGACTTTGGATTGGAGGACAAAGACTGCACTTTCCTCCTGCGCTGGGTGAACGAGTATTATCCACAGTAAGTCTTTAATTAAATGTGTTTTGAATCATTTGCACCTTATAATTCTGGCTCAAGTCTGTTCTGTGTTGTATACCGCAATGTTGGATAAAAGGTACTGATCTACTTTATCATCTCAAAACACTGTATTGGTTTATAATTCATATTTGACATTAAACAATTTTATTTTGATCGGTAAAGGCACATTGTATGCATATGATGGCTTGTTCTTCTAAAATAAGTATTAAAAAAAATATCAAAAAATTGGCTGATTTACATCATTACAACTGTATCATGATAAATATCTTTTTGGCAGATTCTGACAAGTAAGCTGCACTAAATATTCATGATCTCTAGAGAATGAGTCCTCATGTTTTTGGCATCAAACATGACAATGATGGAAGCAGATTCCTGCGCTCGGTTGCATCAGCTATGCAGGTGTAAAGTCCTCTGATAGATCAGTTGCCATGATGATCATTTTGAAAGGTGGGATCGGGGGATGAGGAGGAGTAGAGGGTTTTTACCGGCGTCTGCAGTGCGTTCTCAGCGATAGATTGAATCCCTCAGAAACATGATGACTTTTTGTTTGGTAGTATGCCATGCTAGTTATCATCTAATCATGGTGTTTTGTCTTTCACTGATTGGTCACATTAAGTTAAAACGTCTTCTGTTTGGACGTTTGGAGTTTGAGATGAATCCTACATCCTCGTGGTGCAAACAAACTATGACTCAGCTTAAGTTACAAACTAACTAGTTCCAGCGTAGGGTCCAGTGTGGACTTTACACCATGAGTAAAGGCAGAACTTTTACAGAGCTGGTGCGACAAACCACAGCTTTTCATCCAATAAACTCTGAACTCCTGACACTCCAGAAATGTTTCTTTGTGTTCATCACTTTCATCTCACTGAGTGAAAAGAACATTTCAGTTTTCTGGAGCACATAGTAACGTTGTTCTGTAATCTTGGCATTTTATTTGTGAACCATTTGTTCATTTCTAGTCTCAAAGTAACAAAGAAAATAGGACTTTTATTCCAGTTGACAATGGGTTGACATTGGCAAATGGACATTTTTTTTGCATAAGGGGTCACAAGTGAATGAGGAACATTTTTTTTGTTTTTTTGTTTAACAGTAAGCTTTGATTGTTTTAACTACGTTTCCCACTGGTGTTCACAAACAGAGTGTCAAGCAGCTAAACGCAGAGTCTTGTAGTTAAAAAACAAAGCTGCTGCCTGTCGTTGCTCTGATCACTTTGACAATGCAGATGTTTTAAAGTGTTGATTTAAAATGTTCATATCTTCTCTCTCTCTCTCTCTCTGTCAGAATCCTTCAAAAGCCAGAGCTGTCCTGTCAAATCAATGCTGAAGTGTTGGGAAAGCTGCTGCCTGAAGAGTTACTGAAACCTCTGGAGGAACAATTCCTGAGCAAACAACAGGTAACCGGAGACGCTGATACCGGCTGGAGTTTAACTTTGTGCAATGTTTTAGATCCATCATCCACATTCAAATCATTACTCAAGACTCACCTTTTCACACAGGCTTTAAATGTGTGATTGTGATGTGTGTTCTTCTCATGTGTGGTTTATATGTTGTTGTCTACATGACCTGTGTGTAATGTTGCAATGTTTGTTAGTTTGTTCTTACTCTTTTTTCTTGATCTTTCTATATTTACTAATGTACAGAGCTTTATAAATAAAATGTATTATTCACATGTGATGAGATAAATTGGGATTTTATACAACAGGGAACATTTAGTAGGCAAAAAAAGAAAAGTCGTTTTTAAAGTTTGTTATTAGTGACAGCAGAGTTGTTGTTGTTGTTTATTCAGGAAGTGCTGCAGACTTACATCGTCCGTGTCCTGGAGGAAGCAGAGCAAAGGTGGAGAAAAGGGGAGGAGCCGACAAGAGAGGACGGCTGCTTCGTCAGTCATGTGGCCTACGACATCATTCAGGTACAGTTACTGATAAGAAAACATGATATTACGGCAGTTTTCAATCAACATTTAAGTTAGTATGACAATTTAGAAATGACGTGACAATGCATAAAAGCTTTAAAAAACACCTGTACACAAACCTGCTCAGCAGCAAAACAGTAGAGAGACACAGGTAAACCTTTCTCACACATGCACCTCTGTACATTTCTGGAAAATTTAAGGCAGATTGCCCCTGAAATCTTCCTGAGGTGGTTGTTCACACATGCACCTCAAAGTGGTTTTCTTTAGTCAGACACGCTTGTTTAGTGGACACTGCACTCTAAATCTCCACATCATTAAATGTGCTTTCATGCTTATCAACAAGCCTCCTGTAATCATTAAAGGAACCAAAAGAAAGAGATGTTGACATGTTCACCATTCAGAGCAGGAAATCTATTTTAGTTGAGACCTGTGGTTTTCTTCCCACACTGTGGTTTTGGTGAAGGCTGTTTCACATTTTAGCCTACAGCCAAAATGGAAAAGAAAACAAGCTTCTTTTTTTTTTTTAACTGAGATAAAAAATTTACCAACAAGGAAGAAGCACTTTGAATTATTGATAGAAAGTCATTCACCCTCAGTTCAAAGTTGCAGTGTCAAAACCCTGTCATGGTCCTGCAGCAGGATTAGTCCAGTTGGACGAAGTTAAAATAGCAACAAGACTTTCATTGATTTACGATATTGTTTCATAAACTGTCATTGACTCGTATTCTCGCTCTGTCTTCAGCTTGTCCACGGCATGGTGTCTACAGCTGCGACGATTGTGGGAGACATACACAAGGCCCAGATAATAACGAGCCGACTGAAGGCTTTGTTGCCGAGGTAACAGAACAGTGTTCATCATAAAATAATGTCATTAGTGACCACTCAAACTATGTACGTCCAAATCAGCAGTTTTTAATCAGATACAAATACCTTCAGTTTCCAGACCTTCCAAAACAACGTCATGAAGCAGAACAAACCAAACAGCCAGCCGATCATCAAGGCAAACCTCGGCTGCATCCAACAGTTCATGTAGGTTTTCCTCTCTTTACGTGTTGTCGTTTCAAGAGATCGCACTTGATAGAAAACGTCCCTGTAAGCTTGTGTGACCTCTGTCTTCCTGTCCGCCTGCAGGGAGCTCTTCAATAAGAAGCGTCATCTGTTCCAGGACGATGTGCAGACAAAGTGTTTGCAGATTCTGACTGACATGAAACAGTCTGCCCACACTTATTTACTGAAACCTGTGCATGTCGTGCTCAAGGTACGTTCATTTATTACAACAACAAAAAGTATTCAAAAGAGTTAAAAACGAATGGATCCTACTGAAGCACTGAAGTGAATAACAATGTGTGTTTGAATGAATGAATCTGTGTTTTTATGTCTGGCCTCATATCGCTCATGTTTTCTCCTCATACAGCCAAAGTACAACCTGCTGGGAACCAGTGACTGGCTGAATAAGCCTGAAGTGTTTGAGAAGCTGCTGGACAGCATGGAAAAGGAGATTCAGGATCTTCAGGGCTCCATTCAATCCTGTCACCAGGTAGACTTCAGAACACATCAAACCCAGCCTCACATTCAGAGGAATGCTGCTGTGTCAACACTTTGCATGTCCTGCTTTAGTTTCATTTCTTGAAGGAATTTCCAGCCATGAAGTTACTGGTTTCCATATATAAACATACAGGATACAAATTAATTAGCAGGACACAAAAATGTTTGAGAGTTTTATCAACTCAAGCGAGCGCCTTTAGTCCTAAAACTGATTGACCAGCTGAAATAGAAATATTGGAAGCCAATTGCCGCCTGGATCTAAAAAAATGTGAAACCACTTTTCAGCAACAAGATTCACAAGTATTATAACAAGTATTGTTCTATGAACTCTTTTAACTGAACATTTCTATTTAATTTTGTTATTTCTTACATTAAGTTTCTGATGTGATGATTGGATTGATTTCAGGAGCTGGTTGGTCAGCTGCACCAGGATGTGACAGCAGAATATGTGAAGAGGCTCCTGAAAGTAAAAGTCAAACTGAAGGACAGGGAGCAGCAACATAAGGCCTACCAGAAGATCAAAGACAACGCAGAGAGTTTGCAAGACTTGTTTGGAAGAATGGTGAGACAGAAATTTGGATTTTTTGCATGTTGAACCCTGAACTGACCACAAAAAGGTAAACGAGAAAGTGATCCAGGTAATGTGCAACTACTCTTTCTCTCAGGGGTCAAAGGAGGATTGGCTGAATGAAATACTGACCAAGATTGCAGAAGTGCTGAAACTGCAGGAACTCCCGGCAATACAGATGGAAGTCGTGTCACTCGGGACTTCTTTCCCAGACCTCAGGTGAACTTTTTTACAAATTAATACAGCATGTTCTACAGGGACATGTCGTGGTGTTAGGTCTACACAAGTCTAACAGACCTAATAACGACGGAAAAGCACCCTGATGCGACTGGTTTACATTACATTTGGCTCTGTATAAACAAACCCAATCTCCAGAGAGAGCCGAGGGACAACAGGAAATAGAAATATGCTCAGATGTTTCCTGGCTGTAGGATGATATGAGGAGCTAAAAGCAGACATGCTGCTGCTCAGTTTACCCAGAGAGCTGTGGTGACACTGAAACTAACACAACTTCAAATTCCAGTAAAAAAAAAGGATATAAGCAAGTTGTGCTCCATCCAAAGGTGAAAAAACAGTCCTTTTAAATGTGACTAATTAACAAGTTACATTCATATAGAACAAAAACAGATATTTAGAATTGACTATTTGTGTTTTAAAGGGTTCCTGCAGAGCCTTTAAGGTCATATATTATACAAAATACACGTCACCATGGTTTTCCTACACTCATATGTGCCCCTAGTCTTTCTAATAACCCCCCAATGATGAGAAAAGTCCATCCTCTCCGTCTTCAGCCTGCTCCACTTTTCAGAACATGTGTGCGCAAACAAGCCGTTTGGAGATTTTCCCTTCATGACATCACAAAGGGCAGTAGCCCCTCCCCCAGGTGGGTGACACTCCCACAGCTAGGTGTTTGTTCTGCCCTCTGAGTCTGCCTTCTCACCGTAAACAATAGGACATGGAGCGAGAAAGCCCGAGTACACCCAAGTCCTTCCAGAGAGGGGGCGTGGTCAGACACAGCTCATTTACATATTTAAAGGTACAGACACAGAAACAGCCTGTTCTGAGCAGGGCTGAAATAGAGGGGTTTATAGACATGATCAAATACAGGATCAGAGTGGATTTAGAACAAGAAACTCCACACACGTGCTGAGGAGCTCTGAGACTTATTTAAACTGGTTGAAGAGAATATGTGACCTTTAAATTAGAGTTTGTCTATTAAATTTTAGGTCAGAAAATGTCTTTAAAAGTCTTACTGTTATACAGACAGGCATTTATATTGTGTGACCAGCGTGTGCAAAGCTGTCCTCGTACTTTTGGCCATGTTATGTAGGCAGTCTGATTAGATTTTTAAGTGTCCATCGTTCTGTTGTTGTTCTTCAATAGGATTTATTTGTGGTGGATTTGACACCAAGCTGATTCTCTGATTCTTATTGCAACAAATGTCTACAATCATATTACAGCATTGTTAAGATGAATCACCTTGCAGGGTTAAAAATGAAGATGACTAAATCTTTCCTGTCTTCTTTCCCTCGCAGTGAGAAACATGTTTCAGCTCTCCTCAAGCTCAAGACCAACGTTTCCAAAGACAACAGGAAAACGGTCAAAGACACTCTGTCTGATTATCTGAAAGAAATCGACAATGTCGCTAGTCGACCATTTTTCTCCAAAGTCCAGGTGAAATAAGAGCCATGCACTCCAGTGTTACGTTCAGTTCTCCTTATTTCAGCCTTTTTAAAGATGGCGGCTGAGAGTGAGCCTGCACAGTATCATGTGTTATAGACTTTTGTATTTGCTCAGTTTTGTCGAGCTGGACACCGATGTTTGGAGTCCGAGTAGATCAGATTAATTCTCCGTTACTGTATGAATGTATATGCTGCAGCTCATGTTGTTGCTGCTCAGTACTGTGCGTCTTACTGCTAAAAAAAAAAAAAAAGACATGTAGTAGAGAGTCTTTGCTGTGTTTTGTCTCAGAGATCAGTGTTGTCAGAGTTAGTCTATACTTTTATATGAAGACAGTGTTATCATTTTTTTATACATTAATGTGCATTAATGAGAAATCTCCAGCTGTAAAGTTTTATTTTTTTATTTTATTTTTTTGATATTGTAAATCAAGATTATAAATAAATGTGATGAAAGCTCTGTGATTTGAAGTGATTTTGAAGTGAAGTCCAGCACTACATTTTCTACCTCACTTTGACATTCAGCAGTAGAATCCGATTTGACTCTCATGTGAGGGAACATTGAGTCTTCAAGTTGTAGGAATTTACTGATGTGATGAGATGTGAATCAAGAAGGTCGGAGCTGAGCGTCACAGATCAACTCAGGTGAATATCGGTTTGTTTTTGACTTGTGATCGTATACAATGACTAAAAAGCTATCTGACTATCACCACAGTTTTCTATGTTGGCATGAATTAAATATTTACGCAAACACACATTTCCTCAACTGAAATTACTGTTTGTACACCTTAAAGTAGGAAAAAACCAGTGTCGAGCTTTGGACAGGGACAAAACAGAAAGAAATCTGTAATATTTTTTGAATAATTCTTTAATTGCAATCCATCTAATAGCCGTGAAAAGGCTTCATTTAAAACCCCTGATATCAAACTTTCACCTAAAAGCGTCGCCCACTCTGTTTCCTGTTTCAGCCGTGTTATAATTTATAGGTCATGACATGTGTCACTTGCTGGCTGTGAAACAAATCTCCCCCCCAGGTAAAAATAAAGCGACCTGACCTGAATCTGAACGCACCCAAGGGCTAAGACTCAGCCTAGAGCCATGTTTCCATGGCAACAATCAGTGCCACCATAAAGTCTTATCAGACTGCACTGCAGGAGCGTGTTGTTGGTAGTAATCACCGGCTCTCCATCATGGTACCTCTTCACAAAATTAATCCACCCCTTCTTTATCTCCTCGTCCTTGGGGAATTTGACCCTGCCCATAAAACCCTGAAACTGAAACTCATGAAAAATGTTGTAACGGTCTAAATCCGTTATTCAGTCAAACAAAGTTCTCAGTCATCTCTCATGTTTACCGCTACTATTAAGAGACAAATCTCTAATTTTACTTAAAACCTCCATAGTTTTAAGTTTTACCAACTGTCCAGTTAGTCCAATAGATCAGTTTGGTGCTGCAGACACATTTTGACATCTGTCAGATGACTGAGGAGGCGCCGGAAGCCCGGGGTTAATGAGCACGGCCCATGTACAGAGGATTAAGTCCTCGAGAGTGGGTGGCGTGGGCTTGAATCCAACTCATGGCTCCTTTCCCGCATGTCATTCCCTACTCTTTCTCTCCCTGATTTCTGACTCTATCCACTGTCCTATCTCTAAAACAAAGGCATTTTTCCTTAAAGTCTGAAGATGTAGTTAGGTCATTGTATTTCACTCAGTAGATATCTTACATATTTGTCCTTTAAAATATAAAAACATGGATTTTTCCACACGCAGGTATGGTCATTAATCTTCCTGGACAGCTCACCAGGGGAGCACTTAAACACCATCACAAGTATTCAAAACACATCTGAACAATTCCAGGAAACCATTGAGCCTCTTGTGCGGGAATGAAAGCCTCATGAAGTGAGCCGAGCTGTTTCCAGATTATAATTATTTATAGAGCTATATCAACAGACGATGATGTGACTTCCAAGGGGATTCCTGCAAACTAATGTCAGAGGAGTTGTAGGCTTTCCCTGAAAGTCTGTGTGTGTTTCTGTGTTAGGAAGGATATGTTCAGGAAGAGAGGGGCCTTCGCTACAAGTTCCCCTTTGGAGAGCAGATAGAAAGGAAGGAAGACAGACTCATTAAAGTTGTTGGCAGTGAACTGTACTGGGAATAATCAGGCTGACAAAAACTGGAATCTTGTTGATGAAACTCCTCAATGCTTTCCGGCTGTGAGCGGCTGATTCAATAGCTGCTTTCATGAAGTTACAAAAGGCACCACATCCACTGCCAATGTGTCCCCGAGTGTAACAGGGTCAAATATGCAGTCTGATGGGACTGGGGTTGGAAACCGGAGGGTCTCCTGTTTAAATCCTGGTGCAGACCAAAAATATGGAGGTTGGTCTGGTAGCTGGAGGGGTGTCAGGTCGCTAACCAAAAAAAAATCAATGAAAGTATTTGTATGGAGAATAGATGAACATGAGTTGTGAGCAGCTCAGATTCTTAGGGTTGAAGAGATGTACTCCGTGATTAAAACAGAAAAGAAAAGATAACATGAGTGGAGGAAAATTCATATTCTTGTTGAGACACTTGAGACCCATTATGAGGTCACAAACCTTTATTTTAGGACCTGAAATATATCTCAGCCTTTTTTTCCCCATTTTGGCAAGACGATGTCGCCATCCAGTGGCAATGCAATGAAAACAAAAACAGCTTTTTTTTGTTGAATCAGATTTTTTTTTTTTTTATTACATTTTATTACAGAAGAAGTAGTGCATCTTTTATCCCTGATACCTGATCCATTATCTTTCAAACAAAATAAATCAGCAGTACAAAATACCTTTTTTTTTGACAGAAACGGCTGAAAATACAACCTTATAAGAGGGAATTAAAACCAATAAACAAACGTTCAAAATACTAATCAAGGTAGCCTTTTTTTTGTATTTTGGGGTGGCTGTGGATCAGTGGTAGAGTCGGTTGCCTCTCAACCAGAAGGTCGGAGGTCCGATCTCCAGCTAGTGCAGCCACATGTCTGATGTGTCCTTTGGCAAGACACTTAACCCCAAATTGCTCCAGCTGCTTCGGGGGCAGCGTATGACTGTGCATGAATTTGCAAATACGGATGGTCACATGACATAGCAGCCTCTACCATCAGTGTGTGAATGTGTAGGTGTGACCTCCGGAGTAAAAACGCTTTGAGTAGTCAGAAGTACCAGAACAAGCTCAAGTCCATTTAAAAGGAAACACAAAAACATTTCACATAAAATTCACAACACATCTGCTGACGTATCAAAATGGTTCATACAGAATCTGTAGTTCAGAAGTGTATGATAAATAACCTAAACAGTACGACCACACGATGTGTTAACTGTAAACTTTGACAACGTTTGGAACGCTTTTCTAAAAATTCGAGAAATTCATAAGTTAAATAAATAAAGAGATAAATAATATTCAAATATTAACATAGAAATTGAGAGACCGTGCCTCTTTGTAAACAAATAAGTATGTAAACTAAATGTACACAAAATCCTCGTTTCCACCAAGCAGTCCGGTTCAGTTCGGTACGGCATGCATCTATTGCTGTTTCCACTGGCTAAAGTTGGGAATAGTACCAATATAAACAATCCGTGCCGTCCTACTTTTTTGCTCCCCCCTCTGTTGGGGTGCCAGGCGTACCGATCAGAAACTTAAGGGTGAAGCTAGACACACTGCAGTCTGTTGATTGGTCAAAAGATTCAACACTTCCTGTGCAACAGCGGTAATAAAGGACAAACACAAAATGTGCCATATTTAAATAACCTGTGGATCTCCAGAGAGTAATTTCAAGGCTGTTTTTTGTTTTTTTTTGGGCTAAAAAGCTGTCGCCATCCGGCTTACACATCCAGGCCGCTTGGTGGAAACCGGGCTTAAGACAAAGACAAGCTTTTAAGGGATTTGAAACAAGAGTAAGCAACAACGTTTCCCTTCAATGTAACGCCTTTTGATAACCACATCTTAACAAAATAATCCCTTAAACAGCGTAGTTCAGCAAAAAAATAAAGAACAGAGTGCAGACAGCTTCATATTTCTGTCACCGTTGCTCAATCATTGTGCCATTTTCTTCAACCATAATCCAGCTAAATTAAAAATAGAAAAACATGTAAACGACTCAAATAACCAAAATAATTTTCCTATTTAGCTTTTGTGGAGATTGTACTTTTTCTAAAGCTAACGTGTGAAAAATAGAATAAGGAACTCACCACGTACCAATGTATCTCTTAGCTTAGTGTCATAGGACTTTTGTTACTTTGCAAATCGAGGATAAAATATTTTTGCAAAAATACAGTTTTTAAGTCTTCCTACATGATTGGAATAAAAAAAAAGAATAACTCTTAAAAACAAGACTTAAAAAGAAATCCTGAGATGACAACAATATGTACGGAAATCAGATATGATTAGTGTAACTTACTCAGAAAGACCTACTTTTGTGTCAAAGCTTATCAAAGGTCAAGTAACTTCTCTGCTTGTTTATATATACAGTACATACATGTGTAACTTTAGACAAAGTTTGAAAAAGGTAAACCATAGGTGAGATCTTTAACGGAGTGGACTTTCAGCTCAGCCCTCTTAGCTTGTTGCAGTTGATCGTCGTCAGCCTTCAGCAGCATTTCAGAGCAGAGAAGCAGGACACAGATCTGGGTTGTCGCCCTGGAATGGCGTCCAGCACCTCCTCAACCTTCCATTCAGGAAGATCCTTCCATCGTAGCAGTTTGGGCAGAAGATCAGGGCCCTCGCTGCAGAGAAGAACAAAAACCCCCAGGTGTGTTTAATCCTGACAGCTGCTTTTACAAATACTGAAACAGATGTAACACTGGCTAACCTGCTATCACCAACTCAGAATGTGATAGCACGCGCAGTGGCAATTCTAGAGTCTATCGGGGCCCGAGGCAAAATGTATTGGGGAGGTACTCCAACCAGCGTTCAGTGGGGCAATGAGAGTGAATGGGATGAACAATGTACATATCAGTGAAAACAACGGCCCAAAACAGCATGAAAGATTTACCTCCATGTTGTACATATCTCGGCTGCGACGACCTTCACCACCTCGATGTCGGAGCATTCCAACAGTTCTCCAACTTTAAGCAGCATGAGGTTCCACTCCTGGACACCAGGGGCCTGATAACATACAACAAATACAGAGTTTGAACTCATGATGGAACCAGTGATTGTATCCAGCGTCTACTTTTTCCACTGATTAGTCTGAAACATTGGTCACACCAGCTCTGTGATGGTGTTGTGAAGTAGCTCAGCATCTTCAGTGACAGTTTGTGCGACTTTAGGACTCCAGGACCTCTGCAGCTTTCTCTGGCTTCTTTGGAGAAGATGTTTGAGGTAAATTTGAGTGATGACCTCATAGGCGTCATCCATCACTTTCTGCAAGAAACAAAGACAGAAAGAAACACTGTTTGATTTTCTTCAGGAAGACGAGAGACAGTAACCAAATAAACAGCAGTAGACAGCAAATCCTGGTAAACGGCTGAATCTATTTTCTGTTTGAGGTCGCGGGGGGCTGGAGTCCATCCCAGCTGTCATTGGGCGAGAGGCGGGGTACACCCTGTAATATTCGCCAATCAATCATAGGGCTGACATATACAGACAGACAACCAGCCACACTCACATTCACCCCTACGTCCAATTTTAGAGTCACCAGTTAACCTAATGAGCATGTCTTTGGACTGTGGCAGGAAGCTAGAGTACCCAGAGAGAACCCACACTTGCAACGGGAGAACATGCAATCTCCACACAAAGAGGCTCTTGTCCGACAGGGATTCGAACCATGAACCTCCTCGGTGTGAGGCACCACCATGCAGCCCTTAAAGGGATACTTCAGCCATTGAAACATGAATCTGTATTGACATTGGGTCATATATGTAGAAATGTGAAATACATTTTTAAGTTGGTGCCTTCTTGGCCAAATCCCAGAATGCACAGCACGGCAGGCCACTCCCACTAAGGTCCTCTAGTTCAGAATCTGAAATACTTTATTAATCCCAGAGGGAAATTCGATCGTTACAGTTTCTCCAAAATATACAATATAGCAGTAGAAATATAGTAATAAAAACATTTACAGACATATTTAACACATAAGACCATTTCCTCAACTGATTCAGAGATTTCTTCCAGAATTGATTTTGGAAATTCCTGTCAGAAAACAGACTCTATGTCTGTGTCCATAGGCAGACTGTGAGAGCACCGACACTACCAGTCCGCCCCAGCTCGATCCGGCCCGGGCTCCTCGTCCTCACCGCCGCCGACAGGCAGGCCTTATGTCTCGGCGGCCAGCGGGCCGCAGCAGCCAAAGCACAAGCCCGGCCTGTCGGCAGCAGCCGTCTCGCTGCTATATTTATATTTTTTCGCCATTATCAGCTTTCTCCATAGAGCCTGTTAGCTTAGCTTCCAAGCAATATGGCGGACGTTAAGTTTTGATTCTGAGACTGAGTTCCCACCCACTGATCTGTGATTGGTCTGTAGCTTCAGTGTTCGAAAATATGAGGAACTAGCGTTGTAGTTTCACCCTGCTAACAGCAACAGCTTCCAGTGGCGCAAAAATCGTCATTTTGCGTCACTGGAAGTTCCTTTTCAGACTCAGAAATACAAAGATTTCCCATCTCAGGGGAAAATGAGGGCGGGATGCACGACCATTCAAAAATACTACCAGGTTTCTAATGATACAAAGCTTAATGCAAATGGTTGAAGTATCCCTTTAAAGGCTTCATACAATACACATTTTCCTCCAGTTATTAGAATCGATTAGATTATTTTGTACTCTTTTTAGTGCTAGAAACTGTCCGATTTTTTGTAAATAGCAAGTTAGTTGTATGACTCTAACTCGGCATGAAATTGTACTTTAATTTAGAGTCGCCAATTAACCCTTACTTTAATACTAAATGTCCACTTACCGTCAGTATGTCCTCAGAGCACTGTGTCTTGGGAAAAAATTCCTTTAGTGCACGGTTCAGGAAGAAGTGCTTGTTGTCAGATTTGAAGTAATTCTTAAGATGTCTCTGTTGGACAAAAATTTAGATTTAACGATACTTAACATTTGTTTTTACCTTATTTGTGCAACTTGTTCTTCAAAGGAAGAGAACAAACATGCAACTGGCAAACTTGACTCTTGAAAATAGACATCCATAAACTGCAAAAAGAAAACTTTATCAGGACAGTTACCTCAGTGAGGACAGACACAACTTGCAGCAAAAGTTTGAAAGTGAAGTCCTCCATCTTTTCAAGTGTTGCAACAGTTTTGTGATGAATTGATGCATTGATGGTTGTATCTTTCTTCTGGACATACTCCCTGAAATCATATCAAAAGACTGTTGACATTGCTATAAATGATCATGAGTCATGCAGGTTATTGGATGTATTAATTGTGCGTTTCTTTTTTGCAAGACAAAAGGAACTTTAACAAGTACAATTTGAACTCAATATTTGGAAATGAGACTGAGGTGCTTGAACTTACTTGAGATGTTTGCAGGAGTTTAAAGTCTTCAAGAAGTGCCACGATTTTGGCTTGTCCCTTTTTGCTTCTTTGCTAAGTGTCTCATTCTGCTCAGTAGTGTACCTAAAACCAGAGAAAATACTGTTATGTTAAGTTAAAGAGGTCATATTATGCCCTTTTTGGGGTTCATATATTTAATCTATGTACCTACTAAAGTATGTTCACAATAGCTAAAGTTCTAAAAAAGTGTCTCTGAAAAAAAGTGCCCACGTTCAGAGTCCCCACGTGTGCCAAGTCTGATCTGATTGGTCGGCCTGTCGGCTCTGCCGTAATTGGTCAGTCGCTCAGCACAGTTCTCGGAAATGTCACGCCCCTTTTACCATATTGGGAATGCATCCACTTTGTCTCCGAAGGGAGCAAAAACATTAGCACGTTAGCACTACTGTGCTACCGCAGGCTACAGCATATCGTGGGCGTGCTACAGAAGTTAACGGGCGTGCAACATGAGCTGCAGGGCTTGCCACAACGAGCCAATGGGCTTAGATCAGTGATCTCACACTGACAAGACGTCACACTGGCAAATTTTTTTCGAGGGGGGCTAGAACCGAGCGTTACATGCAGCTAATGCTACAGCTAACAGGAGGACGTAGGAGAAGCCGCGTTTCCGCAGACTTTGAATTTTTGTACATAGATGTGTCTAAACATGCACAAGACACTTGGAAAACACACTAAAGGGCATATAAAACCAGAAAAAGCATATGACCCCTTTAAAGCAATGACTCATGAAGTGTTTGATTTCATAAATTAAAAATTAAAAATCTTCACGACCTAATGTAAGTGTTTTCTTCAGGGTAAGTTGTGAGATCTGTGTAATAGATGATTATCTCACCTCTCCAGGAAGCTCAGCAGCTCTTTGAAACAAACCTCCTCCACCCGATCAGACAGCTGTTGACTGATTTTTTGTGCTTCTTTAGGGATAGCATCAATATACTTGAAGTGAAACAAAAAAGCAAGGAACAGTTTTATTATGAGACACGAAAGAAACATCCAAAAGCTGAAAAAAAGGAAACAAACTTTGAATTCTTAAAGTAAAAAAAATCTTTCAACCATGAACAAAATGGTTTTCTACGTACCTGAATCGTGTCCATATAAAGTCCAACAAAAGCTTCATCTGTATCGCTGCCTGATTGGTTTCTCTCATTTTGCAGGATTTTCTCCAGGGACCCTTTGACATCTGCCTGCAAAGGAACCAAAAAAATGAGGTCGAAAACTGCAAGCTAGTGACCTGACCTGCACCAGCACTGCACTCTTCCTCAGCCCCACCAGCTCTAACAAAGTAAAGTATTCTTACCTGCACTACTGCAAGCACCGTGTCTGTTGCTTGGACAAACCAATCTGAGAACAGAAGATGGTCGACTTTTGGTGGTTCCAGTCCTGGAAGGTCGAGGTGATCCCGACTGGAAAATGACCAAAAATACAAACATCAGAACGGTATTTGTTGAATTTCATTGTCTGATACTCTACCACAGAAAATACGGATAATACAAATAAGTAAAGGAGATAGTTGAAATTCTGTGCATTATTAAAGGCATTAAAATTATGGATGAAGATACTTTTCAAGGTTCAAATTGTGTCTAGGTGGATTTAGACTCAGTTATTTGTAAAACAAATAATTCAACTTTTTGAGAACTTTCTTTCATGGCAGAGTTAGATTAGATAATTAATAGTCGTCTTTTATTTCTGTGATAATTATAAAGCTATGGCTAGCAAGTGATTAGTGTAGCATAGATTGTAAACTTTGGGGGAAGTAGGTGGCTTTTTCCATCCCATCATGATAAAAACAAAACCCCTCTAAGGGCGCGTTCTCACTGGCCATCCGTACCGTGCCCAAGCACGCTTCAACCCTAAAGTCCAGTTCGTTTGACCAGTGTGACCGCTCCGTATCGTGCTCTGCGCACGGTACACTTCCTTGGCTTTGGCACACTTCGGAGAGGTGTGCTTCGTCACGGTACACTTCATGCACGAGCACAAGCACGCGGGTACACAACGCTGACAACGCGTCTATTTTATTTTTTTATTTATTTATGGCTGTGGCTGATTAAAATTGCTTAAAATAAGCTGTAAAGTCAGTAAAGTAGCTCTCATGCTCTCCATGTTTTTCTCTGATGTACAGACTCGGACTTGACTGCGCGTCTCTTTCTCTCTCTCTTTGTAAACTGAGCACGCTTCATAATAACATAAAGCGTGCATGTGTTGTATTACGACGTTATGTACAAGAGGTATTCGTGCTTTTAGGCACGGTTAGTCCTGGCCAGTATGACCGCGGGCCGTGCCAGCCAGCGTGGGAATGGCGCAGCGGGGGGCAATCGTGCTTGAGTACAGCACGGTACAGATGGCCAGTGTGACCGCGCCCTAAGACACATCAAAATAAAAATATGTGCAATCGTTTTGTTGAAACTTGTAAACCAAAATATAAGAGACACTTCACCCTGTTTTTTACGGTTTGTGAGGTTTTGAGGTAGAATAATTAGGTTGGAGAAGTGGTGTATTCATGCTAAGCTAGTTATTTGTTGGCATTAGCCTAATTTTATTAGATATGGGAGTGATCATTTCCTCTAACTCTGCAACAAAGAGTGAGATGCCAACATATCCAACAATAAAGAATACAAATAAAAAGTCAAGAATGCAGAGAAAGTTACCTCATATATTGCTGTAAACCCCAGTTCAGCAGCACAAAGGAACTCTGGATGGAGCTGATATTTTGGAGTAGATAATGGAGGTGAGAAAATGTCTGACGATGGTAGCAATCAATTAGACATCCCGTCAACTCCATACATTCCAACAGGGGGCGCACCCTCACAATCTCATTGCTCACAGTTTCCTTCACATTTTCCAGGTGCTGCAGAAGATTGTTCCTCAGATCTTCTGGTGGCTTTGGGAAGTGTTGGGACACCGAACTTTGTATGATCAATTTTTGACGTCTTGAATTTGGCTCAGGTTGCACTGAGTTACAATTTCCATCCACACAGGTGTTTTCACCCACTCGTAGAACTTCAGCTAGCTCCTGAGGAGAGATCTTAGCAAAACTTTGGGAGAGTTGGTCCACGGTGGTGTTGAAGGTGTTCTGAGACAACAGATTGGTATGCCCATCACATGACTGGTTGAAGTCTATGAAAGAGTCAAATTTAAGAAATTAAGTTAATAGAGAAAAACAATTTGTGGCTTCAAGCAAATTAGACATTCATGTTCCCTAGAGGATAAATTGTCATAACTTTTGTGATCCAGGGTTTTGTGATTCTTCTTGTTGTACCAGCAGGTCAGACTGTCTGGTTATAATTTCCAAATGTCTCAAAATCTACATAACACAGTCCAAATTCAAAACACTGAAGAGAGCTGCTTCCCCCCGCCCCCTCCTCCCTACAGTCGATGTGCACACATGTAGCTATGTCACAAACATTGAAGCTTCAGTGTTTAGCCAGCTCGGCATCAGTCTTGAATCCTTTCTGCGTTCTAACCTCTCTCTAATTTTCAAAAGCATGGTCTGATACGTCGGGCTATTTAAGGTTCTCCGAATTTCCAAGTTGGAATACTGACTTCATTAGGAACGCCCCCCTGAAGTCAGAATTCCAACTTGGAAACTCGGAGAACCTTAAATTGCCCAAGGAAACAATCGAACATTGCTGCTATGTGCGTCACAGTAATGTAACTATTGGGTTTAACTTGTTCCTCTTTTTGTGTATTTAAATCAATCACACTGATAGCATCATGCAAGTTCCATCTGTGGACTATTGGGCGCCGATTGTAAAGTTGCGCAGACTACAAATAACAGCAACATTTCTCCACAATTAGCCCTAAAACATCACTTTTTATTCACATTTAGAGAAATATTTGTGAACTCTGTCATATTTACTTTTGTGAATAAAAATGTAAGATAATTTCATTGGCAAATATAAATATTAAATATTATATCTAAATGTTGAATGTTTTATCTAAATATTAAATGTTATATATAAATATTAAATATATCTAAATGTTGAATGTTTTATCTAAATGTTAAATGTTATATATAAATGTTAAATATTATATCTAAATGTTGAATGTTTTATCTAAATGTTAAATGTTATATATAATGTTAAATATTATATCTAAATGTTGAATGTTTTATCTAAATGTTAAATGTTATATATAAATGTTAAAAATACATGTCCTGATTCTCAATATTTAGCTACGTTTCTAAACATTTAGTTTACATTCTATATATTTAGCTAAGATTGTAAATATTTATAATCAAAGCTAAATATATATATATATAGAATATAGTGCCTCTTGTCAACAGGCAAGGCAGGCAACTGCTTTGGGCCCCAGGCCAGTAAGGGCCCCCCAAGACTGACAAACTTAAAACCACAGCAGAAGCTAAAAAATGTGCAAATTTTGCAATGACAGTAGGAAAACTCCCTAATGAGGCCCCATTTGACAGAACTCACTGCCGTTGCCCTGCTTAGAATCCCATGTAATACTCCTTCATTCAAATTAAACTGCTGAAGGAAAACAAAGAGGAATGATCTGTGTGGGAGTGAAAAAAGAAAGAGGGAGAGCGTTGAAACACTGGCAGGTGGTTGGAGGGGCCCCTAATAAATTTTTGCCCAGGGCCCCCAACAGACTCTAGACTCGCCACTGTGTGCTAATAATATCAAATATACAAATGCAGCTTAGATAAAAACATTCATGCTTTCCCTTTGCCTAAGCCAAAAAAAATCCCAGATGAACTTGCAGTGAAACGTTATCAAGCTGTCTTGCATAGTTTTAACATTGGATCACATCAAAGCGGAATAACAGGTTTGTAATCCAAGCGAGAGTGAAATTAGAGCCAATGACAAGTTTACACATACAGCTTTGGGAACGCCTACAGGTACACATTTTCCCTTACTCACCTGTGTGAAGCACAATAACAGAGTGTGTCCTCTCTAAACAACACCCCCAGTAGCTATTTGGGAAATCCCCATGCCTGATATTAACACCATGGCCATACCGGTTTGATCCGGTCGGGTCCGGCACAGTTTTCCTGCTATAACTCCAATACCTTTATATTTTCCTCACCAAGCGGTTGTTGTACACAGCTTTTTATGTGTTATACCTGTCTAAATATAGTATGTCTTTTATCATATCTAATCCTGAAACACACTCATTTATTCTTGCTGTAACAAAGATTAAACAGAAAAGAATTCAAAGCATAAGAAACATTTTTCTTTTCATTTTTACTTTCGGAAATTGTTTTTCTGCAGAGTAGTCTTACATGTCACTGTTTATAACAGAGGCTGTTTATCCTCTGCAGGACAGGCCACTTAAAAAAATAAGAGCATACCCACTTCTTTAGGCACCACTACACCACTGTGCTTTAAATGTCACACACCTAAATGTACACAACTTTCATTGACGGCTTGAAAGAAAAGAAAAATATCAACAATAATAAGAAAAGCGACAGTTGTAGATTAAGAGGACAGCAATAAGAGTCTCAATTGAGCATGTAAACTAAGACAATAAAAGCACACCCACAATAACAACAGACTTACCTTCTTGTAGAAAATTGTAGTTATTGTCTGTTAAAAGCCTTCTGCTGCTCCGCTTAAGTTTATCCTTTAGTTTAAACATTTTTCTCCTCTCCAGTTTTATGGTTTGATTGTTTAGCGCAGATTATTCCCGGCGGCTGTCTCTTTGGAGTACTGCACCTTCCCGCTCAGAGCTGTGTTTGTCTGTCTTGAGTCTGCAACACTGATTCCTTAAGTAGACAGATGAAGGGTGTTTCCATGACTTCATCAACACACTTTCACTTTCCTTTTAGTGTAAGCTTAGCAGCAAAGGGAGAGTGGTTGCATCATGTTGAGTAGAGCATACAAATTATAACTCTGCTGCTTATGTACTGTAGGTGTTACCGGGCTGGTGGTGGTCCCCAAGTGTCAATCAAAGTAGTACAATACAGTTATTGATGGTTACATGATTGCAATGTGCAGAATGTTTAAAGACAAAACGTGGTCATCAACTTTAAAGTATGATTTGTACTGATGGGGGGAACTGCTAGTGGTGCACAGCGTCTTACTTTTTTTTACGTCAAACTTGAGAAACATGCATGTTATCAGAGATCTGATGGACTTTGCTCTCAAGGTGTGACTTACGGGGAGAGTGAGTGGGGAGTGGCATGAAGGAAAGGACCTAACAGTTGAACCCGAACCCGGGGGACACCCCCAGAGGACCACAGCCTCGTCACATGGGGCACCACCTCACCGCCAGCGTCACAGCTTAATTACACGTTTTATGATTCTATCTTCTTTTGCTGGTAACATGAAAGTGAATCAGGTTGTCTGAGATCATGTTGTTGTTTTGTCACTTTCAATTAAATTTATTTTCATTTCCTGTTTTATTTTGTAAATGGTATAGATAAATGGATTCGAGCTCGTGTAACACTTTTATAGACTCCCGACTACTCAAAGCACTTTTTACACCGCAGGTCACACCTACACGTTCACGCTCTGATGGCAGAGGCTGCTTTGTATAGTGACCATCAGAAGTAACTAATTCATACACATTCATACAGCGCTGACGAAGCAGTGGGAGCAACTTGCAGGGTTGAGTGTCTTGCCCAAGGACACATCGGACATGTGGCTGCAGGAGCTGGGGAATCGAACCCCCCGTTTGGAGACGACCAAATCCACCAACGGCCGACTCTACCAGTTGATCCACAGCTGCCCCTACACCCTCGTCTCTGTCTTCCAGATCCTGCGCCTCGTGTTTTCCTGCCTTGTGCTCCCCCGCCCTGATGTACCTATACCTGCGTCCCCTTACCCCCTGATTATCTATGTGTTTAATCCCTGTTTCATGTTTCCAGTTTGTTGTGTCGCCTAATTCCAGCATTTCATCTCTTTGATTTCTTTAGTGAACCGCCTTAATCTGACTTTATTGACTTCTGCTTTATTCAGCCTGCTCCTGGATTTGTTTGCTCCGCTGATTGATTACACGTGTACCGACCTGGACTGTGAAAATCAAATCTGCCTTTTTTAAAAAAAAATCTAACTGTGGCCTGTGTGAGCCTGCCATCTCTGGGTCCATCCATCTATCTGGTTGTGTTTGAAAGGAGGACAGCGAAGGCAAACGCGTGGGAGTCATTATTTTCCTGAGTGCAGCAACAGGCCTTTATGCTGAGTCATGACTGGCAAGCTGAATTTCAAATGGAAACCTCAGGTTGTTTGAATGCACCACTCTTGCTTATTGCAAATACAACTCTCATGACTGAGAAAATATTATTTTGTACAATATAAATGTAATTAAGTACACTTCTACAGTATATGCATATTTTGATTTCCTTTTTGTCACATGAACTATAATGTACAGTGACATATTGGTGTGGGTGTGTCGAGCTGAAAATTTCCCCTTCTCAGAGAGACAAAGCCATTAGGACTTTATCAGGGTGAATCCCCAGCCCAAAGGAGATCATCCGCCTTTTGGCTGCTGGATTTCCCCTTTAATCCCAACAAATGGACACAATAAATCAATATGTCCCAGAGTTGGAGTTCACATTTCAAGAAGAATGCACTCAAATTGTGTTTAAGGCTGAAAAGAAAATGACACTTATCTACTGACTTCTTGTTATTTGTTTCGAGTTGAGGTTTCTTTCTGGTGTTTTGCTGGCGCTTTAGATAAAGACCAGAGTTTATGAAGTTTATCTATTATCGGGAGGGGAGCCACCCAGAGCTGTTTGAACCGGGAAAAAGCACCAAATACACAAGAAAACAATATGACTGAACGTTCTTGAGTGACAGCCAAGACAAGTAAAAGTGAGGGGCGGTGCCAGGAGGTGGCCAGGGCGATCCTAGACATCTGATTGGCCAACCCAGTGGCAACAGCAAAGTCCTGAAGTAAGATTGGCTGGTTGACTTTTCAGAGACGGGACTTTTGTTCAAATCAACTTTTTTGGCTGTGTTACAACAAGCTGCTGTTAGCTTCCTTTGCATTTAAAAGTAGCCCATTTAATTTGTTTAGAATTTTAAATAGTGACTTTGACTATAAGGAGCGGTTTTCAGTGGGTCACGTTTTTTTTGTCAAAAAGTCTTAGAGGCGCCTTTTTCCACCACATGGCAACCTGCGTGCACATCAATCCTAAAGAGGAGGGGGCGGGGGGAGACAGCTCTCTACAATGTTTTGAATTGGGACTGCAGTACCCATGTTTAACACTTGGGGGTCAGAGTTACATATTGCTCCTTTAATTTTTATTTACATGGCAAACAATGAAGGACGAGACACTTGACTTGCATGTTTCAAGAGCGAACAAATAACTTAAAAATGAAACCAGTCACACTCTGCATATCTGTGTAAAATATATCTGAGAGTTGAATCCAGGATGTTAAAGTGCACGGCTCTGTGTTTGTTTTTTAAATGTTTGTTTTCTGAATCGGATATTTAGCTCGAGCTGTGGGAAAGGTCACACCCACTGGCGTCTTAGTTTACTAATTATCTGGCCTGACCTCCGAGTGGATGGACATGTCTCAGACTGGAGTTGAACTGGCTGCTGCTGTTGCTGCTTGTACAGAGGACACCTGACTGCGTCTTCATCCTCCTACAATGAAAAAACAAGTGACATTTGCAGAAGGTCAGACGGTCTACAGGCTGCATCAGGATGACACTTTTCCAAGGTAGAGTTATACTTCTTATTTCTAGACCACAACAAAAATCATCCTCTAAAAATAAGTTTTTAAACAATTTTGTTAATTCTTTGAGATTATGTGTTTATCTTTTTTCTGGTGCAGGAGTATTGGGATGAATAAGTCAAGGATGGGTAAGTTCAAACACAAGTTTTTTATTAAATATAAACAAGTCGGCAAGAAAGAAAAGGAGAACACAGATATAGATATAGGACTGCGTTGGCTTTAAATAATAAGTCAGAGTTCTAATGTGCATGCTCTATGTCATTGTTAAATAAACAAAACAAGTCTGCTTACATGTGTTGCTCTGAAACCTGAGTCAGGCTTTTTATCGTGTAACTCAGCAGTTTGAGATCAGTGGAAAAGAAAGAAGGAAATCCTAAACCTGAACGTGACCCTGCGTCACGCCTCATGAGTTACAGGAAGGGAGCTCTCTCGTGCTGTTCTCTGATAAGAACCTCTTTGGTTTGTCACTTTAACCAAGACCACTTACCGGCTTCTCCTTTTTCAAACACACGTGTAGCGGATTACTCTAAACGCTGACATCTTCGGCAGCAGGTCCAGCCTCTTAAAATATCGATATCTGAGCTCTCAGCAAACAATGATTAATGACGCACTAAATGTCTGTTTTTCTCTCTCTGGTCGTTTTTAGCCGCTCGTTTGAAAACGCATCAACCACCAGCTAAAAGATGTGAACCTCAGCTCCACGATGTAAAAACTGTACAAATCCCCCAAACAATGACTGCAGGCCCTTTTCTGAAGGTAAAACTGCACTACTCCACAAGCCCTCTGGTCGTTTATACTTCACTAAACGGTCTTCTGGAAGCTTCAGTCAGCCTGACGGTTGAGGTTTGTCTGAGTGTGGATCTCAGCAGTGACCCCTGACCTCTGTCTGTCCCTCAGCACACAGCGCTAACACCAGCTCAGAAGGAGTATCTGTACACCGTCGCAGCTTCCTACAGCACGGCACATGTGCGTGACCTCATTAACCAGCATTACATGAACGTGCTGCACAGGTGTATCCCAACAGGTGAGCATAAAGGTGTTAGTCAAAGACTTGTTTTTGTTTTTCCAGAGTGTTCCAAGTTCTCAGTCGTGATACTTTAGAGGTTAGAAATCATTTCTTTAACATGTTTTTTTTTGTTTGCAGGTCACGACCCTGAGAGAGACGACCTGGTTGTGCCCTCTTCTGTGAACTTACCTGGGACTGAGGGGAGAAGCAAACATCCATCAGGAGTGTTTTCACCAACTAAACACAAAGAGAAGATACAAACAGGAGCAAGGAATCCTGGGAAATCCTCTCTTTCAAATACCCCAAGCAGACAAACAAGGTGGGAGACAGAACTTCAACAAATAAAACAAAGACGATTACAAATCAATTTAGAGCCACAATGACATTTAAGAAGTCCTTTACTTTAAATGCATCATATTTACATCGTTGCCCCCTTGATTTGTGTTTTTCAGAGATCATATGAGACTCAGTGCTTTGTCTTGTTGTGTTCACTGCTGGCTGTAGAGCAGATTTCCCCTCTTGGATAATAAAGTTTACCTTGTTCTTGTTTTCAGGAGGTCGAGTGAAGCTGTCGCAGAAACAGGAGGAAGAAGAGGAGGAAGAGGAGGAGGAAGATTCTCTGAGTGAATGTTTGAGTCCACTCTCTGTGGGAGAACGGGACGATGACACGTCTTCCGATTTGTGACATTGCGATTGTAAGATGTCAAATAATGTGTGCAAGGGAATTCAGTAAACCTTCCAGTTATGATAACAGACATAGTGTTTGTCAGATTAAGGATCTTAAAGGGATCAAAATAAAATAAAAAACAGAGCAACAACACCTTTAGAGTCTTCAGTGTCGTCATTATGTCAAGTTAAAACTTGCACCAATAATGTTGTGAAGTAACGACCCCTAGTGGCAAAGAGGGAAACCTTTAGGAGACATCATTTTCTGGAAATCACGTGTTCACTGCATGGGATCACATCTCATCACCAAAACCTCCAAAACAACCTCTTAATGTTCAAACAATATAAATATTTTATAACTAAGAATACCCAAAAAAGAAACAATCTGTCAATTGTACACACATGCTTCATCTTTTCTTCATAAGACTTGCAGAAGAGACAGAAATCTAAGAAACGAGGCATTAAGTCTTTTCCCTCCATGTTATAAACCTTCCTCTTATCATCATGCTCTAAAAATATCTTTCTATAAACACATTCTCGCTGCACATTTTACCACTTGAATGAGTTGATAAAATGCCTCATTTCTTGTCTGACTTTTGACCAAAACTATTTCTTTAGAACAATTATAAAGTTTATATATTTAGACTTGTTTTGTTTTTTTTATCTTTTATTGATTAATGCATTAAAATCAGTGAAAGGGGCTGTTCCTAAGTGTATCTCTAATATTTAACCACTAAGAACAATGATAATTCAAATACATTTCTGTGTTAAAAATAAGTATTAGTCATTATATGAATACATTCATTTTGTGTTACCTCGATAGTATAGGCTTTCTATTAAGCACATCTTCTATTTCAGAATTAATTCAGACAGTCGAACTTCTGGAGTGAAATTTGATTTTTATTGTGGGGCAAAATGAATGAAAAAAGGCCGACTACGTGAAGCTAAAGGCCTAAAGGTTGTTACATGTACATGACATGACGAGGGCAGACATAACAAAAAGAAAGGAAAGAAAAAGAAAGAAAATGGCACCAAATATCTTTTTTTGATAACACATACATGTGACATTATTGCATTCTCTACAGTTACCAAATGACAGCTTGGTTTCAAGCAACTGTTGATGACATATAAACAATATAATACACAGGTCTTTTAGAGTTAAGTTACTGAACAGTTTGTTACAGCATTAACATTTGTTGGTGACTTCAGGGCAGCTGCTGCCCCCTGGTGGTAAGGAATGAAATGATACACTGAGCCACGCTAACCCAACTCTCCCCCTCCCCTTCCCCCTCCTCCTCCGCACACCTTCCTTTAGGATTTCTTGTACTCGATTCTCTCCACCTTGACGTCGTCACCAATCAGCTGATAAACGTACGTCACCACTGTAGACGCCTGGATGTCCATTAGTACAAAAGAGGGGATGATGTTGCTGTAAGGAGAGAAGGCAGATGTGTTTTAGGTCAGGGCTTTTCCTGCACTTCTGGCCGCTGTTGATTACGGTCGGTCTGGTTCTACTGTTACACCTGTTACACTGAACTTCACACTGTAGGAGATCATCAGCTGCTGCAAATATCGAGGTGTCTTTTTAAAAATGAAAAAATTTCAATGTATTTGATAAAAAACTGGGTTCAGTCGAGGAGGAAATGTTTCCAATGAGGTAGGATTATAGAAAGAAATAATCCAGATTAAGATGAATCCGATCTTTATCCTAAAAAACAACACAGAAGAAAAGACTATCGGCCTTGTAGGAGGTCTGTCCTCTCTGTATGCTGCTCTGTTTAATTGTTTAATTGTTTCTTCATTGCATTGAGGTAACAGATGGAGTCAAGAAGAATCCTAATTAAATCCATCTCAGCACGAAGACCCAAAACTACTCCTGGTGAGGTACTATTACATGAATTTACACACTGCGACTCCTCAACAGTGCTGTAACAAAGTACCGTTGTCAATACGCCTTACTCGTACCTGCACATTGCATCTCATCTCTTATAGTTATGGTGCCCTCAGTGTTTGATTTTACATTGCAGAAGCAAAAGAAGCACGACTTGTGAACAAACTGGGACACCTCCACATACACACACATGAAGATGGCCCCCACCGGGCCCGAACCACCGCTTTTAAAGGTGTTAGTTATTTATTTTGACCATATATAAACTATCATAAAAACAGCTCTTTGGGTTCAACATATGATTGAATCACTGCCATTTTATCGAGACGCAAAATAAGAAAGCCTCGAGTAAATATTGTCATCACAACCTGCAGAATAATTCAGTACGTTGTGTCTGCTTTTTGATTGTTTCTGTCTGTACTGTGTAACGCTGGTGATTAACTTTAGGTTACAGAGGTAACCCCGGTTCTCAGATAACATGAGTGAGGTTTCTCAGAATAGAGCATACCTAACATTTTGGCGAGATACTGAGCGAACGTTTGAAAGAGAACTAGAATTCCATGTTGAGATATAATCTGAAAACGTATTTCTTCTTAGTTGGTGTAAATTTTGTTTTTTAATAAGACACTGAAGCTCACAGTGTTCCTACTGAGTTTACGTTGTAAGTATGAGAAGAAATCTTGTTTTAAAGTTAGAGCAACATGCACGTGTGAGAGAGAAGTGGTTAGCCTTAATTAGTGTAGGTGAACCCTTTACCATTCCAGTGCGCTGTAGGCTCCTGTAGCAGAGCCTGGGTTGATGTAGAACTTGTTTTCATTCTCGAATGCCTCAAATTTGTGCGTGTGCCCGGAGATGAGGATGTCCACATCCAGCTGTCTCTGGAGCAGCGCCAGACTGGCCATGTCACCCCAAGGAATCACCTGGTGGCCGTGGATGAGGCCGATCTTAAACTGGCCCACTGTCACCACCTTCTGCTCCGGGTAGTTCAGGTTCTGAGGGGAAAACGTGTGTAAGTAAGATCGTGCACTTTTTCTTGGTGATCTACCTGTGGAAACTGTGATATATTTTGGCATAACTAGTCAAAGGAAACAGTAAAAAAAATTAAAATTTTTAAAAAAAAAAAACAGTTTTAAAGGATTTCAGTTCTTCAATGTGGCTGTTTCTAAAAAATATGAACCAGGCAGGTTAAACTGAAACTGCAAGACGGGAGCTATTAAGAGTTTCATTACTATGTAATTAGGTTTCAGTTCTAACAAGAGATCCATTTCCTCTCTCTTTGCCGTTACATAAATCATGTCCTTTCCCTCCATGTAATTTAATTTAAGCACCTGAATCATATTCTCCTACCTACATTTAGAGACAGTTTCATTTCACAGAATGAATTCATCTCTAGCATTAAAGAAACCAAGTCGCTTTTTTTTTTGGCTATTGCATTTGGAAAGGAAAGCTATAGAGCGACAGGACATGTGGGGGGAGAGAGTGGAGGATAACATGCACCAAATAGCATCAGGATTTGGAGTCAAACCTCCAACAAGTGTGACAAAGACTGTAGCTTCTGCACCTGCTCTACCAACTGAGCTCCAGCACCCCCCATTTCTTATTTTTGTTGTTGGGTGGAATGAATATGGCAGGGTTATTTTCAAGGGTTATTGGGGCTACTAATGAGGCTTTTGCCCCTATTATGGTTGTCTACAAATACACACCTCGTCAAAGTCTCCTCGGACTATGTGGACGTCTCCAGCGAGAGTCTTCAGGTAGTCATAGCTCTCCTTGGTGCAGAGGTTGCCTGTGCAGAGAATGTGCTGGATCTTCCCGGGGACTAACAGCTTTTTGAACTTGGCTGGGAGGGTGTTGCACCGGTGGGGGATGTGCAGGTCACCTAACACCAGGACCAACTGATAGCATTGCACACATACACACACAGACAGGTTAGGAGAATTCAGACTGCTTGATGTTGATCTTTGAAAAAGTCAGTGGGCCAAGGATGGAGCCCTGTGGGATGCCACTGGTGAGGATGCACACATCATAACCACAGTACTAAACTTAGTTTGTTAATATTTAAAAAAGATATATATAGTTCAAGATCAGCAAAATAGTTATGCACCCAAACAGTTTACTCCAGAGCAATTCCATGATATGAATAACCAGTCTTAATTCATAAAGCTCTATTTGGAAATAAGCAATGTTTGTAAGAAGCAGAGTAAATTGAGTGTCTGAATTCAAACTAGATATACATTTTTACTTCAAATAAAAGAACAGGCCATTATTGGAAAATCTCAGCACAGCTTGATTCCAGACACTCAATTACACATGTAGGACATGAGAGCAGCTTATTTTTTCACACAACACAAGTCATCAGAATCAACCCTGTAACTCCACTGAGAAACAGAGGGATACCTTTAAATGTTAATATGGGTAGCAATTAACTACTCTGGAGAGAAACATCCATTTCAAGGTTCTTTCCTACACTCTACATCAATTTAAAACATCAGTTATAAACAATGATAGCTGTTGAATTAATTAAAGTGACAAACACAGTTTGTGTATCATCAAAGGTTTGTTACAATGACTCGTCACAAGGATAGTTTGTGATTTCTGAATAGGAAAGAATCCGTTCACAAAGTTTCTATACAGGTTCTTGAAATATTTCATGGGAGTTTTAGGATTCCGTACGTACTTATTCATGGATTATTTTGAGTAGATAAGTAAAATACGGTTATCACGATATCTGATATTCAAACTTGGGATATAATTCTGGTAAAAATCAAACAAAATCGATACCTGTTTCGATACCACAGCAACAGAATACAAGTCCGTAGGCACCTGATATTAGATGGAGTGTTTTTAATTACTAAGAGATGCATGAAGAACCCTGCACACTGTCTAAATTGTACAAATATGAGTAATATTGTAGTACCACAAACATTGCAGCAGCTTTGGGTTAAAAGCATGACAGAAGAGCTGCAGTTTTTAAAGAGCTTTGGTGCTTTCTTTTAAAAACAATCATTTAAATCTGGGACATTGTATCATCAAACCTGTGGTATTGAAAAGTATTGAAATGTTGAAAACCTTAAAATATTGCTTTTTGTTAAAAACAACAGCCATGAGAAGTTGTCATTACAGCATAGCTGCCTGCTGGGCTCCAAATCAAAGCATTGCAGTTGATTGAATTTGCTTAAATAGTGGCTTTGGAACCCAGACACAGCAGACCTCTAGAACAGCTACGCAATCCCATGTTAGTGAGCCAGGTAGAAAAGTGAGCAGAAAAACAGGGATCCGACACAGAGCGTGGGAACTTACCCGGTGACCAGACTGGTTGATTGAAGATGCGGGAAAAGGAGCGGGAGGAGGAGAGAGAGTGAGATAGAGGAAGGCAGGGTGTGCGTGTTGAGAAGGACATGAGGCATGATCAAAGATTGGGGGAAAAAATACAAAAAGAAAAAAGGGTTGGGACAAGAGGGGGAAACTGAAATTAGAAATTAAAAAGTGAATGGATTACGTGGACAGATATTAATGGTTCAAAAACAAATCAGAAAAGTTAAATAACAACGTGGTTGAATCGATTGTTATTGTTGATGGTTAGTGACAAATGATAAAGCAGGTGTATAACTTTGCACTGACTTAGTGAGCGCATGCAAGCCAACAAAAGACTGTGATGAAAAATCAACCAGTGATGAAGCTTTAAACTGCACCGAGACGAGTGCTTAGAACAAACTTTGTGTTTCAAACTACCGGAGCACCAGTAGTAGTGCTGGACAGTAACAAAGTTAATTTACTTATTACATTTAAAAGAGAAAAGTCGTACTCATGACTCTACTACATTTCTATGAATCTTCTCGTTACTAACGATTAATGCTCTGAAGATAGCGGATGGATTTTCTTGTCTTTTCCTAAATCTGATCCCAAAGACAATAAAATGTGTTCTTGTAGTTCTGCATGTTGTTTGTCTGAGTGGTGTTGCCGTACCCGGACGTCGTGCATTTCTCGGGTTTAACGTTGAGCAAACAAAGAGCAAAATATCACTCAGCTCAGGCAGTTAATTTAGTGGTGGTAACGATGACTACGTCAGAGAAGGATGACGATTCTCCACCTGCTCTCCCATGGCCTGTGTTTGCAAAGTGAAAGTTTTCTCACTGTGTGAAGCCTGGCTGATTTTTTTTTTTTTGGTTGTTCCTATTAATTTAGATCTGCAAATCTGCAGCATGCACTCAGCATGTGAAACTGCACTCATGCATTGTGAAAAAACAACTATGTTTTTTAAATTAAAAAGTAATTTGCATACTCTAGTATTTTTTAAAAGCATGTATTCCAGTACCTTAACTCTAGTAACAATTACACTGAGCCACTTTAACTTGTATTGGGAGTAATTTGACCAGGAGTATTTACACTTTGACTCAAGTGAGGAAGTCGACCTGCAGTGTGAAGCACAGTGACAATGTGTAGAAGGTGAAAAACTGAATGGATAAATTCATAGATAACGTAGTTTTAAATGTTAATGTTCAAATTCATCTAGTATCTTAACTCGGGAATCGGTGACAGTGAAAGTTGAGGTTAATAATTGTGCTGTAACACCATCAATGCTGCACTGGAAGAGTAACACAAGATAAAGTCCCTGTTAGCATATTAGCATCGCAAGCTAACTGGTTGGCAAACAGGAAAAACAAGTAGAAAATATCGTGATATAAATTAAACACACGACAAGAACACGAAATGAATAAAGATGACAAATCAAAAGAAATCAGTGCAAATGAAACGAGGGGGTTTTTGGGGGTTGCTTTCGGTTTTTTGAATTTCATTTTTTGGAAACTAAAGTGTTCAGCTGTCATGTGATCGTTGATCCATCTCGGAAAGAAGCTTCAGTAAAAACCCTCAAATTAGTGGCCGTGAAACCTTCGTGTCGCTCCTCTTACGTCGAAAACTAGTCTAGGATGACATCATACAAGCGGAGCACTCGACAGGCGGTCTGTAAATGTCGGAAATTGAAGCATTTTTGCCCGTTTCATACTCACCATCTTCTATTTTGCTGTTTCTGCTAGTCAACTTGAGGAAGCGCCTACGCACGTACAGCGTCAAGCCGTCAGCCAATGAGAGAAGAGAACACTAGCGTAGGCGTCAAGCTAGGATTGATACTTCCTCTGTTCCTTTCAAAATAAGATGTGCTAAACTGTCAAGTATTAGACGTAAAGTATTGAAACAAGAAGGCTTGAAAGGCATCCAGTATTATTAATAATTGACGTTGACGTTATTGCCCAATGATTTTATTGATGTTACGTTTGTTGTTTTTATTTGATTGGTGGATTTACGTTATTTTAAATGTAATGTGATGTTAATATTCAAGAGTCAGCCTCTAGTTGGACACTTTAATGACCACCTCAATTTACTTAAATAGCACCTTTAATTTAATGACTGAATGTCTGTTTTTGATAAATCTGCACTATCTGCTTTTTAAAACATTGCTGTACACATATAAACAACACAACTTCAGAAGGTCAACACTTTTTTATTTTTTTATATTCAGGTCTAATTACAGATTTTATAGGTTTATAGGTTCTTATTTAAATTGCAAATATTTGTATCCCTGCACGGGTTATGTACATTTCTTGTTATAAGTCTATTTTTAATTGCTCAGTTTAAGTTTGATTCATCTAGGGGTATTCTTTAAATCTTTTTTTCAGGTTAATATATATGTATGGGAGGGGGGGCATCGGTTCTGTGGTTAATTTGTAACAAATGTTTCATGTCATGTACGTCTTTATAACCTGCTACTGGATGCTTTGAATTTCCCTGAAGATCAATAAAGTATCTATCTATCTATCTATCTATCATATTGACTTGTGGAACTCTATTTATGTATGAATGACTTTTGTACAGTAAGTTAAATGTCTTCCTTGATGTACTTGTTTGTGTTGTATGAGATGAACTGTAAACTGTGTTATTATGTTAATAAAGTGTATAATAAAGAAGAGGAATCTGATAAAGTCAAACTTTTGAGGCAAAAAGTTAAAATGTGGAGAATAAAGTCAAAATGTTGAAAAGTCATATTGTCAAGAAGATATTTGAAATGTTGTCGATTTCGAGGATAAAATTTAAATGTTGAGCAAAAATTCGAAATCACGAGAATAAGGTGACTTTTTCTTTAAAAGGATTAGGGCCAGACATGAGAAACAAATAAAGATAGGAGAGAGGTTGTTTTTCCCCACTATGCACTTTGAGGAAAAAGGTTGAAATGTCAAGAATAGGGTGAAATACAAGTTCCAGAATACAGTCGAAATTTTGAGGAAAAAATGTCAAAATGAGAATGTGAAAAAAGTCGTAATGTCGAGAATAAGGTGACATTTTGTGTATTCTCGAAAAATCGACCTAATAAAAAAATATATATTATCAATCCTGTTCCTTACTTTGAAAAGAAAGCCACCACCGGAAGTTAATGATCTATACGTAACCGCCAGCTTGACGTTTGTCAGTTAAAGCGACGTGAGTAGCAGCAGTTGGAGAACATTCGAGAGGTAAGATGCGCAATAATTTCATCACATATCCCTCAACACAGCCTGACATGGATTTCACATCGATGGTGATTATTTAACACTGAAAAAATGTAGCTAACGAACCGATGTTAAAGATACTAACTCAATCCCGTTTATCGTTCCTAACCCGCGTCGTCGTCAGCTTTCGGCTAAGTGCGTTAGCTGCTGTGGTACGTTCAGAGGGGGTCCGGCTATTTCCTGGAGCTCCGAGGCTGTTTATGTAACGGACAAGACTACAACAGCGACTCTATATTTAGTCGTGGAGTTTACTCGTATCACCTTGAAGGGATCACGACACCTCCACGAAACGTCTTTTAAACGCCAACACGAGTGTTTTTTGTTTTTTTTAAGGGGGATTTGGCGATGTAACACGTGTAACGGTAACTTCGGTCAGTCAGCTCGTAGCCGTGAACGCCACATATCTGATTACATATCGATATGACGGAACGTTCGATAGTTGCTATGACGTTATAAATGGAACGTTCGAGAGTTGCTATGACAACGGCCACATTCTAAAGAAACACCCGACAGTCCCACCTGGTGATGATGATGCTAACGTTAGCGGTTTTTTTTTTTGGGACTGCAGTTTGTCGCTCTGGAGATAACAATACCCCTCTTCTTTCAAAGGTCCCCAAAACCCCGAGGACGTTCCAGATCACCCCCGTTTGTCTCTGAGCCTGGCACCTGCACTGTTTGGACGCTTTAGGGTGTTTGACTGTGCATCTTTGAGAGCCACATATCCATCAAGAAGCCCTGCTGCAATCAATTCTACACCAGCACCAGCTATCGACCACCGTTCACTGCGGCTCTTGGACGATCAGCGTTGTGTTTATGTCTTTGTTTTGCGAAAACGGTAAGTTTCATGACATATTTAAGTGTAAGACAAACATGCTTGCGTTGTGGATTTATTTTAATTTTGTCTGTCGTCAGCGTTTATTGTGCAATATGGCATGTTTTCTGTTGCCACTGTATCAAAATGGCGTCTCCCAGTCCCGTCACTCGTGTTTGCAGTGACTGTATGACGCACTCTGCACCAAGCAGCCAGCTAAGCTAGGTTAGCCTCCTACTGAAAATAGGCTCGACCTCTGCCCTTCTGAAGCAGCTCAGCCCCTGGACACTGTCACACCAGTTGTGATTAATTTTCATGTCGAATCACACTGACACGGCTGAGAAAATAACGTGTACAGACAGACAAGCTATTTGGTATTAAAGCCGTCAGCAGGGGGATAGATGTTTGGCAGCTGCTAGGCCTCCTGTTTTTGACCTAATAACAAGAGAAGGCCTTATGCGACTAAAGCCAGGGGCCCTCATGTAAGACAAAGGGCTTTCACAAAACAATTTTTGCACGTATATGCCCACAAAAGCTGCCAGTTTACTGGCCGGGGGTTTATTTTTATTCTTCCGGCTAATCTGTCGTGTTTGTTCACTGTTGGATCACATGGATATTTGCAGGATTTGATCCCGTCAGCAGTATTTCTGAGCTCAGAAGGCTTTGCCCAGTCTTTTTAAACTTGTAATCTATCTGACAATGCAGTAATATATATATATATATATATATATATACGCCAAAACTTGTTTAAATTGAGACATTTCTGTTTAAGGAAGTCTGAAATATCCCTCAGCTGTCTGAGAGTCTCTGGATTGACATACCTGTGTCCTAACTCAGTCCAGGCTGGTGTTAGTCATCAAGAATCATCATTCAGCAAAGGAATCTATTAATGATGTTGAACCAGACTAATTACAAAATACACAAGATAATCAAATCAGGGCTGTAAATCCCAATAAGTACGACTAGCCTGAATTACATCTTCAAGTTATTGATATCGCCTGACCAACTGTCAAAAGGTCAAACTTTTAGTTTGCTTAGATGGCCTGTCAACAGGAATGTTGGAAACCAGATCAGAGACTCAAAAAGTATCAACAAGTACCGGTACATATCATTTAGTAATTATGTGTGTCAAACAGCTTTGTTTAAAAAGATGTCCTGGAAAAACACCATTTCCTGCTGATAAAAAATGTATAATGTAAAAAAAAAAAAAAAGTTACACAATTTTAATCCTAGTGTCTATTTATTCAAGTAGGCTCCACCTGTATGCTTTTTGAATATTAATGGGTTTTCGTCCCTCTCCTCTTTCAGAGCTGTTGCGCAGCCGTTGGAACCTGTGTGGTGGAAATCTAGCCTTCAAGCAAGGAGCTTGCGGCCACAGCGGCACAGCGTTTTTCATGTCAGAGACCGAGCGCGCTTGCAGTCGTTTATGTCATCCCCTCTTTTCCAGACAGAAGATCCCGAAAAATCCCCAACCAAGATCCTTTTATCTTACTGATAGTGCTAACATCCAGCCACAATGTCTGTCAACGTCAACCGCAGCGTGTCAGACCAGTTCTATCGCTACAAGATGCCCCGTCTGATTGCCAAGGTAACGCACTGATGCAGATTTCTGCGTTTGTTAAAATAGTTTCAGATATAGAACACAGCTCTAACCTCTTGGGTTTGGATGTTGATGGTCTGCATGTTTTTCTTCGTACAGGTTGAAGGCAAAGGCAATGGAATCAAGACGGTCATTGTCAACATGGTTGATGTTGCAAAGGCACTGAACAGGCCTCCAACATGTAAGTAACACTCTGTGCATCACCATGAACTTCAGGTCTTTGACAAATATTGACTCATGTCATTACTTCAGTTTCTTTCATTAATAAATAATAACTGACAGGCCATTCACTTTTCTATGAGTTTACCCACCTATAGCTTTTGTCTGACAACATGCTACACTCTTGTTTTCCTCACTTCTCTTCTCATCATTGTGCGTCTTCTGATCTTCTCCGCAGACCCGACCAAGTTTTTTGGTTGTGAACTCGGTGCGCAGACCCAGTTTGATACCAAAAACGACCGTTACATCGTCAACGGATCCCACGAGGCGAACAAGTTGCAGGACATGCTTGATGGGTTCATCAGAAAATTTGTGCTGTGTCCCGAGTGTGACAACCCTGAAACTGATCTGGTTAGTATTTCACAGCATCGGGAGGGAGGGGGGGATTAAGAGGGATAACAGAGGTTTCTTAAGGTTTAGATTAGCTAAAAGCGAGATCAGGTATTATTAAAGTATTTTTTCTAATAGGGATTTTGTTTTAAATAAGATTGAATTTGTTTTTCTTGAAGCATATCAATCCCAAGAAACAAACCATTGGCAATTCCTGTAAGGCCTGTGGATACCGCGGCATGCTCGACACCAGACACAAACTCTGCACGTTCATCCTCAAAAACCCACCAGGTGAGATTGAACTCTTTCACGATTCACTTACTTCTGTTTTCAGAGCTTGTATCCATTTTTTTTCTGGTGTGTGTTTGTTTTTGTTTCTTCTCCTACAGTCCCAATCCTTCAACATCTTTCTGTATTTCTCATTTGTCTTCCCCCTTCATCTTTCCTTTCTTCATTTGACCATACTGCTGGGGTTTTCCCCCCGTCAAAGCACTTTGTTAACTCTGTTTTCTTAACCTACTATATCCATAAAGTTAATGTATAATTATTCAGAGTTGATCCTCTTGGCTTAAACACAGCAGGAACTTAAACTCATGCAGGAATGTTAACCGCTCCTTTTGCTTCTTGAAAAACCAGAGGCTGAGAGTGGATCCGCGTCAGCAAAGAAAGAGAAGGAGAAGAAGAACCGCAAGAAGGACAAGGAGAACGGCTCTGGAAGCGGAGAGGCTGGAAACCCAGACAACATCGACGCGCCTCAGGCTGTGGTGGGTTTCCCTCCCCCCTCACATGATGCCCTGATGGCCTTTTTGAACCAATCAGAGACTAGATCAGGATCGGTGGTCTGTTGGACCAGTTTGTGTAGAAGTTCACTCTTAAGTTTGGGTGCTAAGGCGACACCCATCCCTCCACTGAAACCAGTATGTTTGTAACTTAAGTGTGTCATTGTTTGGATGCACCATGGTGGCGTGAAATTCATCCGAACTAGAGAAGTGTAACGTCCAAACGAACCAAAAGTTAGTCGCAGAAATGACGCTTAAACTTCATGTGACTATCAGTGAAAAGCTTTTTTGTAATGCTATATTGTTAGAGTGCTGCCTCTGTGGTCTAGTTTTCTCTGAAAATGATTTTTCCGGCTGAAAATAACCTGTGTCGACTGCCATTAATCCACAAACCAAAAAGAAGTGCATGTAAAATATGAATAAGCGGGACACTGGTAGCCTAGCGGTTAGTGTGCGCCCCCCATGTACAGAGGCTTAATCCCTGAAGAGCAGGCGGTTCGGGTTTGAATCCAACTTGTAGCTCCTTTCCTGCATGGTTCCCCACTTTCTCTCTGACTCTATCCACTGTTCGATCTCTGAGAAATAAAGGCATAAATAAATGTAAAAAAAAAAGAACATATCAAAAAGCATTATGCTAAGGTGATCGCTAAAGTTTACAGCTAGTGTGAAATACCAACAGTGACACTGAGTGGCTACAACAAGGTCATTTTGTTCTCTATTATTCAGAGGATGAAGTGATCTCTGAGTTCACAGAAAACAAAAGCTGCGGTGAAAAAACAAAGCCATCACATATCTAAGTGATGTAATCTGTCACAGAGAACGCACTGCTGATCCTCCAAGTCATCCCGCCTTTCAAAACGATCACCATGACATCCGTATGTTACAGAGGACTGAACACCTACAAAGAGCTAGATGTAAGATTGAAGATGTAACGTCGGCATATAAAGTGCTAGTGTTGAGTAAACTCTGACTTATAAATTTAAAAATCATGTTCAAACTAGTCTGCGTTTTAACTTAGCGGTACGAGCACATGTGAGAGTTTCTCAGCAGCTCGTCACACAGCCTGGAGATCGTTCCTGGACATGTTGCACCTTATTTGCTTACTGTTGGAACTTTGAATAACCACAAGACAGTGATCGGTTTTATCAGCACACTGCGGAAACTTTACTCCAAATTGATTTTCTGCTGAAGCTTCTTTGACTCTTGAACACAGACCCCTACTCATTTTTTTTGCTGTCTCACTGAGAGTCAGCAGGCATGTGGTCCAGAGGTCACTGAGTTTGTTGTTGGAACAGTTCAATTTAGTTCAAACAAACCAGGAGGTCCCTCTGTACCAGTGTTTCTCCCTGGTCACTGTAGTAGTACTTCGTCATCATGGTTTGTTCTAAATCAAGATTATCGATTAGTCCCCGCTGAAATAACACCGATCAGCAGTAATCTTTCTACTGGTATGTCTTTATCAGAACAATCAGTGGACTTTCTTTATTTCTGAGATCTCTGACAAAGCAAAACACTGAGGAGGAGTCTCAGTAACAATATCTTTAATATCTATTTAATCCTTGTTTCATGGCTCTTTTGCTCGGTTCAAATCAGATTGAACTTTATTTATCCCGAAGGAAATTATTCTGCCAGATGGAGAATCTTCAGAGCCGTCCTCCTGAAATTATCTCGATAATCTTTGTGATGAAGCTGTGATCTCTTTACATTCTATCGCTTAAATATCTTGTTTTAGTTTTTAGTCATCACTGCGTTTCCTTTTAATCAGTGTATCCACAAACCAGCAGTAAGATCTCTTTTCTTTTAAATCGCTGATCTTTCTTTACTCTGATTGGTTGTCAGGATGGAGACGACGATGATGAGGACTGGGCGGAGGAGACTACAGAGGAGGCGCAGCGGCGTCGAATGGAGGAGATCAGCGACCACGCCAAGAACCTGACGCTCAGCGAGGACCTGGAGAAACCTCTGGAGGAGAGGGTCAACCTCTTCTACAATTTTGTCAAAGTAAGGGCTCCCTGACTGCACATTATCTTACACGAGACTTTATTCACAACACCAGTTTTGTGTTCCTCTCCGTGTTCCAGGCTCCTTAAAAAGTCTTAAGTAATACACGTTTAATTATAAGGTCATAAAGTCGTATGTTGTACTTGTGAGGCTTTGATTGAGACATGAGTACTTTTCAAATCCACACAGTCCAGTCAGTGTTTTATGGTTTTTAATCATTCTTTTTTGAGCGTTTGCTTGTTCACATGACAGTTCATGGTATTCTCAGCAGCACATTAGTGACACATCCACAAACTCCTCAGAAGAGAGGAGAATGATGGAGGGATGCAAGATTAAGGAAATCTGGCTTTAAGAAGAACAAAACAGGGAATGGTTGGCAGAGGAAACGTTGATTATGAGGCCACTTGCAAGATTTGTTTAAAAAAAAAAAAAAGTATAACGGAATCAAAGCCGATGAGTCCCACATGGAATCTGGGGCAAAGAGATGTTAGTTTTTCTTTGTGTGGCTCTTACAAAGTCTTACTTTTTATTTTATTTTATTTATTTTTTTTTTTTTGCAGCAACCTTAATATCATACGCATGGAGATATAACAGTGTAGTTTGGTTAATCTCGGGTCGTTGAAGATGAGTTTGAAATGAATTGATGACATCCATCAGTTTGTAAGGTGATTCAGAAAGAGAAATTTCTTTAATAAAGGAGACACTAGAGTCGACAGAAGATCCTAAAATCTCACATCGTCTGTCTCTAATAAAAAATCTGACGTCAGTGAAGCAGTAACCAAGGGTTACCGGGTAGTAGACGATCACTCACACTGAAGTATTTAACTTTTTCATAAGAGTCGGTCTGAAAAAAGGAACCACCTCTAAGAGAAAACCAACACCTTGATTCTAGACATCTCCACGTTTCTAAAGGCTTGATTTGTATTCTCTGTTTCTTTCAGTTACACACAAACGATTTGGGATCATAAAGTTGATTCTTACATTTTGAACATCGGGGGGCTTCTATTGAACTCTGCTGTTTTTCTATTTCCAGTATAAGAAGGAGAGTAATACCATCGACGCAGCTGATAAGGAGATCTTGGCGGAGGCGGAGCGTCTGGATGTGAAGGCCATGGGCCCCCTGATCCTCAGCGAGCTGCTCTTTGACGTGAACATCCGAGACCAAATCAAGAAGTACAAACGCCACTTCCTGAGAGTAAGCTTGAATCACTCTATCTCATGATGATGGAAACTGAAACATGTCTCCTGCACCTGTTAGCTCGCTGTATATCAAATGTCCCTTTGTCTGCCTGAGACGTGTTAACTCTGTTGTTCCTCTTTATGACGTGAGTGAGTGATGATTGTCTCATGACCTGCTTCCTGATTGGATCTCTCCCTCAGTTCTGCCACAACAACAAGAAGGCTCAGAAGTACCTGTTGGGGGGTTTCGAGTGCGTCGTGAAGCTGCATCAGGTCCAGCTGCTGGCTCGGGTTCCGCTCATCCTCAAAGACCTGTTCGATGCAGACCTGCTGGAGGAGGACGTCATATTCGCCTGGGCGGAGAAGGTGGGACTGAGCGAGTGCAGACATCATTATAAAAAACTATTACATATTAATATAAGAGTCTAAAGCTCTGTGATGCCGAAATCAAGTCAAACTTAAATCGTATGTGGAGCAGCCTTGAGACGTGAGACGTTATCAGCAAATGTGGACCAAGTTTATCAAACATTTAAGTTTGAGTTCCTAAGAGGACATGACGACTTAGAAAACACAAAATGACCCCCGTGTCTGTGCTGAAGATCTACTAATATTAAAACGTTTATGAGACATCAACACTGTCTTTACTCTGGAAGTACCTTCAGTTTATGCAGAATTTCACAATAAAAGCGCCCGGCACAGAGACGGGGCATTTTGGCTTGTTATTAAATGAACTCTCTAAACTACAGGAAGCGTTTTGCTCCTGCTCAGGTAATTTGCAAGTCATCTTAACCATGTTAGAGCGCTTTTTGGTTAGTAGAAACTAAATTTAACGTCTGTGAAAGGTTTTGTTTTTCAAAATAAATGTCCATGCTTAATACGTAAATTAGCCTTTATAATAAACAGACCTGTGCCCCGCTCTACTTATGAGCTCTGACTCCAAGCAGCAATGTTTGTATCGCTAATGTTTCAGACATACTGCAGAGTTTAAGCTTTTAATTTGGCAGATTTTAAGAGGAATAAAACCTCTTTAACTATGGATGAAGAGATCAAAACAACAGAGTGTTTGATTGGGTGTACAACACGTACTTTGTCGTCTTTTGTTGGAGCTTTGTCACAAACCCTGACCTGACTGTTTTCTCCTCCAGGTTTCTAAGAAGTACGTCTCCAAGGAGCTTGCCAAAGAGATCCACGCCAAGGCGGCTCCCTTTGTCAAGTGGCTGAAGGAGGCCGAGGAGGAGAGCGAGGGCAGCGAGGAAGAAAAGGAGGAGGACGATGAGAACGTCGAGGTAACGGACGGATCACTTTGTTTCAAAGTGTTGTTAATATGTAGCAACTTTAATCATTTTCTATCTTTTATTTTGTGGGTTCATCAATCAGTTTTTAGACTTTTTCAAATGTTTTTGAGCCTTGAATTATTGTATTTATAGTTTACCTCAGGGAGCGCCATCGCTACTTTGTTGTGTTGAACCTCAGGCTGACTCTAAAGCTTCGTATTATTATTCATATTTAAATGTTCAAAGTGTTATATTTCTGACTCTGAAGTTGTAGTCTCAAACTCCTTGAACAGTGTAAATGTAGTTTTTTTTTTTTTTTAACTCTGCTGTTATTTTGTGTTTGGCCTCCTCAGGTGGTGTACTCTTCCTCCGCCCGCGAGCTCAAAGTGGAGACTGTGAAACCAGACACGCCTGAAAAAGAGGAGGACGACATTGACATCGATGCCATCTAAAAGACCCGGATGATGATGATGAAGATGAAGCTTTTCTTGTGTTGTGGCTTTGGCTCACGATGCCCTGTACGACCTAAACGGCTTGCCTTTCCCTCCTTTACTCACCCCCCCGCCCTCCTCCTCCTCCAAGCCCCTCCCCCTGCTTCGTGGCATGACTTAACATAGCGCTTTACTTGCTGCACATTAACTCTGTGATTTTGAGATGTATTCAGTTGATGAAATGAAGTCGCTTTGGGGATTTTAATCATGGGTGTTTGGGGAACATTTTGACTGCACATTTCTTTCTTCTTCTTCTTTTATTTTATTTTTTTGGTCCCTGTATTTTTCCAGTCAATAAAGAATGAATGTTTTGCTATCCACCACAGTCCCAACCTTTTTCTATGACGCTGTTATGACTTTCCTCATTTGGGTTTCTGCAGATATGAGACGGTTTTATTCTCTAGATTTGCACATGGGAACACTTTCAGTTTATTGAAGATGGTTTTGTCGAGTCTTAAGCGTTCACATCAGAGCTAAATAATTAACTAATAGACGATAACTTCAAAATATGGCACCTTAAACTAAAGGAATCAGCGTGCACTTTACGCTAACACTAACCTTAAGTTATTCAGTTTTCTACTAATCCTACATTTTATTTAAATGTTGATAAAGCTACTCAGCCGTGTATTAACAAATTGAAAGTGGTGCCAGCTTTTGCATCAGGAATATGAAAACACTAATTATAATAAACATGTAGTGTTTAGTCACGTTTTTTTGATTTTAAGTTTCTGTAAAAAGTCTTAAGTATATTGTTCATGGTGAGCTTCTAAGATAATAGAGTCTTTCAAAAGAGGGCGAGATAATACTTTTTTGGGGGGGAGCTGGCAAAGCAAGTTTATCCATAAAGCACCGTTGATACATCGAGCAGTTCAAAGTCCTTGAAACAACATTAGAAACATTTAGAGCAGTACAAGAAATGACATGACTGAAATCAGACATTGAATCACTGAATATATTAAAACAAGATCCAAAAGAAAGATGACACCCAGACACTACACTTACTCTTATGTGTCTCCAAAGTGCGTCTTAACTCGGGGAGTTTCAGGTCCTGCAGCAGGAGGATTTGAGTCTGGGGGAGCTGGTCTCTGAATGATCTTAAAAACAAATTTGACTCTTCTCCTCTGTCGCCCCCCGGTGGTGGAAACTCCATTTGATCTGCAGAGTCCCTTTGCACCTTTAAGAAAAAGCTAAAGACCCAGCTCTTTATGAACACCTACAACCTTAATGATATGGGTGATGATGATATTTAGGATGGTTTTGATGCTGATTAGAACAGCTGTCGATGCCTCTGCCTCTGGTCACTTCCTGTCAGCACCTGTGTGTCTGATCAGACATAAAGCTGTTCGTTTGCACTTCCTGACATTGTCTCCTCCTCTCTGGATCCTTACTCATGTTGTTCTTACTCTCTGAAGTACGTCACTTTGGATGAAAGCGTCTGATAAAGGGTGATTTGTGAATTATAGATTGAAGTGTAATGAAAAAGATGCATCAGGTTGTAGATGCTTTGACTAATAAGGACTTTCTGCTCTGTCACTATGGATATTTGTGAGTTGTGTAATGTGTTGTATACAGTGATGAAGTGGTGCCTAAAGAAGTGGGTATACTCTTGATTTATCCTCCAAATGTTTTTTTAAGTGGTGCCGTCCAGCAGGGTTTATGACCTCTCTTATAAACAGTGACATGTAAGAATACTCTCCAATTAGAGACACAGAAGGGAAGGTCGTCCCTTCACCACCATAGGAAAACAAATGCAGCATACTAATGAATATTGTCAATCAATCAATGGTGATAATCAGAGGAGATTTAGACGTGGGTATACTCTATAGAGACTGAAACAAAAGTGATTATACTCCATAAACCTGCGTGTACACTGCAATACACCACTGGTTGTATTTGTCTATAAATTGGTCAAAATGTGCTGCTGCCTAAAAGAGATTATTTAATCTCAATAAGTTTTTTTCTGGTTACATAAACTTTAAATTAAAATGTAAAAACAAATCAGATGGCAGCATGTTCCAGGTAAATCTGATTATATTCTCCTCATTAATGGAGAGATAATGTAATCACAACAAACCACAAGGGAAAACTTCTGAACACATGTCTTATGAACAATAAATATTAAAAATAATTACAATTATTTATTGAAAAATCTTTACTTTTGAGAAGTTAGAAACCAATTCAATAATGTCATAAATGGCAATTACAGTAATTGATTTAATGCAGTGAGTTTCTTCTCAACCTTGTGTTTTCAATAAATAATATCCCAAAAATACAGAAAGTTAAATTTTCAAACATTTGAATGGTTTCGCCTGAAGGAGTGAAGGAGGGGTTTTTGTCTTGTTGTTCTGTTTCCTCGTTTTTAAATTCTGTGTTTGTGAATGAACGAACGAGAACAAAAAAACTGTTTTTCCTTTGAAGCCGAATAAATTCCCACAGAGACGTTTCCTCCCGATTGATGACAGCCCTCTCTGTACTTTTGGTCCAATGGGATTGAGGTCAGCCGGTTTCCTCACTTCCTCCACCCGTTTCAGCTGGACACACTGACGCTGCGTTCAGGCGCCGTCGGAAATATAAACATCAAGATTCAACCCATTAGGTTTCGTGTAATCCCAGTTTGTGATAAAACGAACATTGACATTGTTACTTTTTAAATGTACTAGATAATATATATAAATATATATTTAATCACTCTAAATGCGTGTAGTCGCCTCGAGGAGAACATACAAACCCTACAAACTCTAAACTACAAGAATTTCATACATTTTAATCTCTATAAATCCTCTCCTTATTTAATAAAACTCCCCCAAAATCCAAATTGAACATTTAATTTTAATATATATATATTTTTTTTTACATTTTATAATCTAATACCAAGGTCTAATTTTACATATTTAACTCTATTGGAGAAAATATCCATCTAATACAGTTTTAAATGTATGATTCAGCCTATAAAATGACATTAAAAGCTTAAAACATTTCGTTTATTAACATGTGTGGTGTCAGGTATAAATTTTAGCACTGTAAATAGTACATGCAGACATACTGATAATGTAGATGACAAACTTGTTCACGTATATAAAGGAACCTTTTATATTCACACAATATTTGTCAAAGCACTTTTTGAATTCTGTTATTGCATTTTTTTTATTGTGCTGTTTATGGTTTGTATAGACATTGTGTGATGTTTTTTATTTAGGCTATAACTACAGGTGAATCTATTTAAAACATACCTATATGTATTATAGTTATGTGTTTATTTTATCTTTGTTCAGCTTTGTTATCCTTTGTTTTTAGCTGTATGTCTATTTTATCCTCCTGTAAATGGTTCTGGGTGGAAAACAACAATTTAAGACTGAAGTCCAGGGGCGCTGATGGCCTAGAGGTTAGGTCGCGTCCAATGTACTAAGACTATAGTCCTCCAAGTGGACAGCCCGGGTTCAAGCCCAACCTGTGGCACCTTTCCCAGGATTCCCAGGATTAATTATTTCCATATAATGCAACGTCCTATTTCTACTGAACTACAATTTAAAGGTTGTAATAGAACTTTTTACTCTGCTACCTTTATAGTAACCTCAAAAGAGAAAATAATATGTCATTCTCGTATTTCGAGGCTGCACAGTTGTTATAAAATGAACTCAAATTGGCTCCACATGGACGATGTTAATCACCTATTTACTTTTAAAACGTTATTGGACTTTTCAATCAATTTGAATAGCATATTTCTTTAAAGATTATATTTTCACCTTTGCTATTTGATATGTACGGAAGAGGATTAGGGCTAAAGATGAGAAATAAACAATGAAAGGAGGAAGAATGTTTTTTTCAATCATTCAAGAAAAAGATCCACATTTTTAGGGGACAATAAAGTTGAAAATGTTGAGAATTAAGTTGTAATACATTTCTGTCAATTTTGTACTCAATTCCCGAAATTCTGTTTCAGTTTTATCCATGACATTTCAGTTTTTACTGAACATTTCCACTTTTACTCGACATCTTCCTCCTCTCAAGAATTATTCCTCATGCCTGGCCCTAGATTCAAGATTCAAGATTCAAGATTCAAGATTCAAGATTTTTATTTGTCACATGCTCATACAGATGTGCAGTGAAATGTAAAGACTGTTCCGCAAGGCCATGCAATAAACACTCAAATTACTAATACACATAAATACAGTAAAATAGAATATAAAGTAAAATTTAAAAAATAATTATTTGAATGTACAAAATATAATATAACCTAACCCTCTTCCGTAGATGTGAGAAATGTTTTTATTCACGTTTTTTTTTTTTTTAACAGTAATTTAATAAAATATGAATCGATAAAGAAATTATTGTTTTGTGTTTGACTGCTCTTGATAAAGCTCTGGTGTCGGAGCCTGTGAGGAGTCCGTAAACGCAGCCTAATCCAGCCCAGCCGCTGAGTAGCCATTTTGGTCCCACCTAAATCAGACAGACCAGCTTCACTTTGGGCCGTCGGAGATGGAAGAAACCGAGTCGACGGCGAGTATTTCAGCCGCCCAAACCTTTTAAATCCCCCGTGTAAACTACCTACTGCTGGCACTGGACGCCATGGCTTGTCTGTAGTCACAGTTTTGTATTTGTGGAGGATAAAAAAACCCCGGGGGACGATCTTTGGAAGCGGCGACCGACAGCGCCTTAACGTTAGTTTAGTTAGCTTCACGGACTCAAACACGAAACGGACAGACGGACACTGATTTTCGTTTTGCTCTACTCAGGCCGTGAACTGTGTGTACTGTACGCGCCATGTAAATATTGAATTCAAGACTATAAAGGAGGATTTTCTGTTCTTTTTTTCCTGGTCCGTAACAGTTTAGAGCTCGGCTTTTAACACGTCCGGTCTGGTTTTGAAAATTGTCACGATCCATGCTGAGACTGTTTCCCCCCTGAGAGAGCTGCAAAGCAAAGCAATAATTTCACTTTTTTTTTTAGCTGTCGGACTGAAGGAGGGTTCAGTGGATTTTTTTTTTCCGGGGACATTTAGTCGGCGACTGGTGGAAGAAGGACGGATAAAAAGATGTCAACAAAAACTCCTTTGCCGACGGTGAACGAGAAGGTGACGGAAAGTGTAAGTATAAACGCGTATTTCGTTATATGTGCTGTAACCATGGAAACGCTCTGAAATGAAGGGTGTACGTTTAATTGAGGTTGTGGCGTTTTGATGCATTTAATCTTTTCACACTTTGTTGGTAAATCGTAAACAAGCATATCCTGTACGTCAAACCCACCCTTTAATTTTTTTTTTTGCAGTATCTACAAAAGGGATTATGGACAGATAAAAACTTTTTTTTTTCGTGGGAAAGGGAAGTTTCGATGTCACTGATGGTTAATTAGGATGTAGTCGGGACATTTAGGCCCAGCCACGAACAAAACTACAGTACTTATGCCTGCTGGTTCTGGCAGGCAACAGTAGATTCGCTTAACGCTCGCTATTGGCTCACCCGGCTGTCACTCAGAGGTTTCAACCGTTCAGCTTCCAAATATGGACCGTCATAAGTCCCGCCTCCTCGTGACAAGCAGAATATCCTGTCTGAAACGGTCTGAAAGGAGGTTGTCAAGGCAGCGGTAATGGGGCTTCCGTTCAAGATTTTCAAAATTAAACTAATCTTTTCTTTTGATTTAGGAATCAAAGCATATTTGTCATTTTAAATATTCAATTTATTCATAAATTAAGAAATAACAATATCAGTGAACATTTTCCAGTACCTAAAGCGACTGTTTTATACAGTAAAGTTTCCTTGAGAAGTTAATGTAAAAGAAAAATGTGGAAAACCAGAAAATCTAGTTAAAAGTGTGGACATTATATTTAAATTCTTGCTTTGCGGTTGACTTTAAATACTCTCTTTTCCGCTGTCAGTCAAACTCTTCGAGATTAATTTGGTTACATGGCCTTATCTACCCTGGTGACAATTTACTATATCGATTATGTATAATTTTCACAATTTTCTGATAGCCTATGAATGGACTATCATTATCTTTAAAATGGTAGTTATAGTTCCCACTTTCCAAGATGATGTTGAAACCAGCAAATGTTTGTTATATAGGTCAAACAAATGATCTCAGCGCTTTCTTACAGTCATGAAAGTTTTTGGCCTTTAATTTATGGTTGCTAGACGTAAAAGTAACAATCTTCATGTTTCATCGCAACACAACAGCAACTCTTTTTACAGGAAATTTATCAATGTGAACCCCTGGTATAAACATGTTATTACCATAAAATACCCTTAACCTGCAGCAGGAACAGCTACTTTACATTCAACTTTACATGCCGTTTCACTGTTAAGATACTTTAACCCAAACTTCATTTCTTGGAGCCCTTTTTGGGTTTCCATTAGGCAGGTGTTCCTGTTGCATTCAGTGGATTGTATAACTTTATACTTGACCTATTTGCATTCTTTTTTATCATGACCATACATAACCTTTTAGCCGTGGTATCCCATCTATGTAACTGCACAGACACTCAATGCCTTTATGTGATATCATCACAATCAGAATCTTGTGACTCAGCACGGTAGGAGGAGAGAGAGAGAGTCAGCTGGAGATAAGACTAATCCTGCACAAACACAATACGCAGGGCGATAAGACGCAGAGAAGCTTTATTGATCCCTTTAGGTAAAGTTTCAGAGACTTCAGAAGCTGCTTCAAACCAAGTAGCAATCAGCGGTGTTGGAAAATTAGGCCAAGAAAGTGTTGTTCCGACAGTGTCCACTCAGACCTGGCTGCAAAAGCTAATTTCTGTAATAGTGTATTGTTACGTCACTAACTAATTTGCATAATACGGCATCATTCAGGGGCTGGTTTTGTTAACTGATAGGTGGGCGTGTTTGCCAGGAGCTTTCAAGGTATTCAAAGTCACCTACTTGCCTGTTTTTAGATTGATTGAAAGTTTGGTGGCGGTAGCATTTGAAATCTTGGCTTCGTAATGCCTCTTCAGAAACAGATGGGTGATGTCACAGAGACTACGTCCATGGCTTTATACAGTCTGATAATTTGAAGCTTCAAAAAAAGATGGAGGAAAACTTAAAACCAAAAAAAAAAAGTTTGTTTATTTGAAATGTTTCTAGCCCCGGGAATTAAAGGCATTTCATACTTCTCAAACCATCCTGAGTGTCTGAACCAGGATCATTTATACCAATGTTTTTTGGCTCTAAGTTTTCCTCCATCTTATTTTGAAGTAATCCTTTCCATGAGCATGGGTGGTTTGAGATATACCAGAAGTGCTCCTGTTGTCTCTTTTTATTCTAAGCTTATTGGATAATCTTAATTCTTTAAGTTTTTATTTTCCACATGTATTGCTTCAGGGTCTCTAACATGATAATTTCCTCCTCTTGGTTGTCTTTTGCTGAAGCGTTGTCTCGTCCATGATTCAAATATATAAAGTCTACTGCAAAAGAGGAATTTAAAACGCTTGAATCAGGAAGCTGAGATTTTCTATTTTATTTCTTGTAGCCATCAAGCAATTTTATTTTTATTGCTGGTGATGAAGTCAGTTGTTGAAAATAACACAATGAATCATTGCAGCTGTAATCCAGATATTCAGCAGGATTAAACATTATATAAACTTAAGTAAACAAAATGTAAGATAAGGTGTCAAAGGTGTGTTGATAAATCGCTGGCACTTTAAGAGTTCGGCTGTGTGACAACAACAAAAACTCATTCAAAAAGTTCCCTGTCCTGTATCTCTCCATGCCTGTGACAGCCCCTGATTGACTGCTTTTATTCTGAAAGGACAACATCTGGTCTCCAGTGTGTTGGTCTGTTCCCGGCTTGACTAGGATCAGCTCTGTGTCTCTCTCTCTCTCTCTCTCTCTGTGGTTATCCGGGGCTCAGAGTTGGGGAAAATCTGGTGTTGTGGTGGGATTCTCTATGGGCATCATCAGCGGGGCAGACAGTGTTATTCTGTTTGAACATGACGGGCGCTCAAGCAGCCAGGAGACACCGCAGCCTTGTGAGTAACCGCTGAAAAGGAAGGGATCAGATTATACAGAGGGGATAATTTTCCTCGTCTGTGTTACAGAAAGTTGTTAGCTGGGGCAAAATGGAAATTGTGGTTTTGTACAAAATACAGTCTGTGCTTTTTCCGTGTTGGCTGATAATATGGTGTTAGGAAAAAAAGTTAAATTTCCCCCTGGGAGTTTTGTCTTTTATGGCGTTGTGTCAAGTATATTCTGCTGTGACCTTATCCTTGTTGATGGTATTTTTATCTCCTCTGCTATCACTGTAGAAGTCCTAAAATAATCCTTTTGTGGCTTAGTGTGCATGCTGCTCAAGAAAGACTTTAAACTCTGTTTTTCTGCTTTTAAACCTCTTAAAATGAGAGATTTCTAGATTCTGTGGTTTCGTCGCTGCTTTTGTACCTTATTTTTACTTTAATGTCGACTTTGATTTTAGCTCTAGTGTCTGCCTAATATCATAGAATTAAAATATTGATCTCTTTCATTGAGTTGGTGCACTGGGAAGTGGAGGCATAAAGTAAAGATGATGTTTGAAAGTTATCACAATACCAGATTTTTAAACTTTAAACTATTGGTTAGTTTCTTGTTTTTAATTCACAGGTAAACTGCACATTCACTCTCAGCACTGTTTGGTTAAAAACATGACTTGAGAATCAGGATTTTTTTTAAAGCTTCTGTACTTTTCAAATCGAATAAGAGAGGTTTTAATGTTTTAAAACACATTGGATTGCGGTATCTCACATTTTGAACACCTTATTATCATCACTTAGGTCGGCCTCTGTTCTGGCTTTATTTAAATCTAGCTTAGGAGCTTTTTGTGTTAGTTTTCACACTTTCATTGTCCTCCCTTTCATGATTTCCCGGGTGAATGGGGTCAGTTATGTCGGGGATGGGAGGGGGTGGGTCGGGACGGGACGGGCTGGGCGGGGCGGGGCGGAGGGCACTGCCACAGCTAATGAGGCATCAGCAGGACAGTCGATACCGAGGCCGCGCCGAGTATCTATCAGGTTTTTTCTTTCTTTATTAGTTGTTGTGACACGGTGGGGGGGGGCTTTTGAATTCAACCCCCCAAAAAAATCAATTCCTCAGTTGGTGGTGCTGTCAGAGATATGCACCACACATAATCACGACACCATTAATGTTCGTCCTGCTGCAACGGGCGGTTAACCTTCATCCACAGTTAAAGATGCAGACTACAATCTGAGTTTGTCAATGTCTGTTATACAACCCTGAATATATTCCCTTTGTGATCGAGTTAAAACAAAACGTTACAGAGATGCTGAACTCTCAGTGAGGCCGTTAGCTTCCAATCAGACTTCTTAAGCTGAAAAAAAAAGTCAGTAAACAGATTCTCAGTTTGTTTTTTAGAACACAGGTCGGCCATTTATTCAACAAATGCCACTTATCTAAGGACTGTAAATATTGTTCTAACAGGCAAATGATTATTTCTGTGACCCAGGATGAGATGGGTGGTTGAACAGTCAGAACAGAAACAGAGTAAGACATCTGTCATGGATTGACCCTTTTAACTCTTGGTAACCTTTTTGAAGTCTTATTTTCTTAATCCTCTGCCACTTCCTGTTTTCACAAAGTGTGCATCTCCACCACAGGATATAACACTCAAAGACACTGCCAGCTAGATGATGACACATTTTAGTTTTGCAGGTTGTTTGCATTTTAGTTTGTCATGTTTCAAACACATAGAATCAAAAGAAGAATGCACTAAAGTCAGAGTAAAAGAAAAGACCTCGAGCTTCTGTCTTCCCCCTCGGTTGTTTGTGGTTAAAAGCTAACCAGCTACTGTTCAAGACAGAACAAGAAAAAGAGGAAGAGATCAGGCAGACTTTTAAACAAGCAGAGACATTGTCCTCACGTGTAGCACAGCGCTCTGCTCTTAGACCAAGTCACATTTTTTAAATGATCAGCTGCTCGTGAGTGAACGTGACCTTCATTACTACGAGGAATCTAGTGACTGGGAGGGTCTCTTCACTGCATCCGATCCGAGGGGAGAAAGTGAAGTTTATTTGAATCAGAAACAACAACAAGTCCATCTCTCCTCATAAGGATGTTACCAGCACGTTTGAGTATTTGTTGTTAAATTCTGAAATGAACTCGATTTATTCATGGGCAGGCTGTAGCTGGTTACAGGCATGTGAATGTATTGGTTTCCTGTGTTTTTTTTAAAATATGCTGAACTGTCTTTGAATGAAGAGCTGTTGTTGTGAAAAACAATAATTTGAATGAGTCATATTAGACATTGAGGAATTTGTTCACCCTTCACTATTGTTTTGCATTTCATAAAAAACTAAATCAGCTTTTCAGACAGACAGGTTTTTGTTTGTGTATCGAATTTCCAACAAACACGAGAGAGAACAGGAACTTTAAAGGTCAGGATCCCCATTTTTAAAGGGAAATCAAAATGTCAACAACAACGATCATGACGATTTGTCAAATTTAGGGCAGAGTTGGAAATTTGAAAAAATAACATGGACGTATGCTCCGAGACGTCACCCGTTGATTTCTGAGGAGAAGTTTTGAAGCTCAAATATGCCAGTTTGGTCGCCATGTTAGAAATGCTAACTTTGGATTAATCTAGTAAAAGTTGGAAGAGATGAAGCCGAGGCAGACGTCAAGCTGCAACGTGTCCGCCTGTCAGTGTAACCACGCCTCTAATTATGAAGATTGATGATGTTTAGTTGTTTTTTAAGGTTTATTTTGGGCCTTTATTTTAGAAACAGGATAGTGGATAGAGTCAGAAATCGAGAAGAGAGAGAGAGTGGGGAATGACATGCAGTAAAGGAGCAACAGGCTGGATTTGAACCCAGGCTGCCCTCTTGGAGGACTGACAATTTGGATGAAAAGTGTCTTTTGTACCAGGCCATAAACATGATTACTTCTGCAGAAAACAGAAGAAAAAAAAGAAATTGTGAATATAGGAGCTAAAGGGGATTCCTAGTTTTTCCGAGTCACCCTGAAGGAGACACTCGAGGGATTATAGTTTTTTTTTTTTTTTGCACTTCTGCACTGGCTTCATGTTTCAGCACCTGAGGTTGCAGCTTGGTGCAAGTCTTCTATCCTCTTTAAAGTTTGTTCCAGTATTTTAGTTCTGTATTGATGGGTCTATATATAATGTAACATCGTCATGCAGTTTGACACTCTGATATTTGGACGAAGAATCAGGGAAACTGTGCGGAAGCTCCAGTTTCTATCAGCCATCTGTGACTGGTGGAAACGTCTTTCTCTCCTCGTCTTCACGCAGAACTATAAATAAAGTGTTTTTTCCTGCAGAGCCGAAGTGGATTCATCACAGCGGGTCAACATGAGTCACGGCTGATACATGTAGATGAAATGTGTGATTACGCCACCTGAACCTCATCTAAACTGTTTTTCGTTCTCAACAGCACACGTCTCACACTAATGGCCGTCAGGAGGTCAGCACGCGCTCGGCTCGGACCGGCGTTCGATCCCGTAGCTCCGAGGAGCCGCAGCAGCCCCACGTCGGCAACTACCGGCTGCTCAAAACCATCGGCAAGGGCAACTTCGCCAAGGTCAAACTGGCCCGACACATCCTCACCGGCAGAGAGGTGAGCTGGACACACACACACACTGATTCTTTTGTGAAGTCAAGTTTCATGTGTTCAAGTTTAATATCTCTCAGAGTAGCTCAATGTCGAGTTAAAAAAATATCTTTTTGAGTGATAAACCTGAAGAATTGATCAGCCAACAATAGAAATTTCCATGGAAAACAATGTGTGTTACCTTGGGATTATAGAAACACAGTTGGTTAATTTCAATGTGCTTAAAGTAAATATTAGATGTTTGTATTTTAGATTAGGAGGAAAAAAGTTCCAATTTATACGAGCATGATTTAAGTTAGTTTCTGCTGAGATTTATAGCTTAGTCTTGGATTTCTTCTGCGACCATGCAAATAAAAACTGAGGACCAGAAGTCAAACATGTCCTAGATGAGTTTAACATTTTGGAGCTATCTCACTTGCACAAAACTCTTGAAAACTTTCTGGGATTTTCAGGGTTAGCTGCATGTGTCACATTTTTCACTCAGACTTCATCCGGACTTTTTTTCCTGCCAGCCCCCTTGGTGAATTTTACTAGTGGAGTTGGGTTAAGCTGATTTGAGAACACAGCATATACACAAATAATCAGGAAGAGTCACCGTTAGAGTGTGAGGGAGTGATGACCTTTATATCCTGCAAACAGAGCACGACTCTACACTGAATGCACCCAACTCGTGCCATCTCCATGCACTTACTGAAAGTGCTTCATTAGGGCCCGAGCACCGACCTTGGATCGAGGACCCTCTTGAAACTGTAGGCGTTACTATGTTTTCTATTTGCGCGTATGTTCTTCTCTGCTCTTTTGTTGATATTGTGAATGTTTCAAACTTCACATATCAAAGGCTGAAAATTGTCGTTATAGCGTCAGACTCTGTTTCTTCCACCACTTCCACGCTGCTCTTATAACATCATGTCTGGGCTCCTGAGACCCCCCCTTTTCCTGTCTGACAGGGATAGCCTCCAGCTTTGAGGTGCGTGTGTGAACAAGCAAGTCAGGTAGATTTCAGGGGCAGTCTGCCTAAAAATTCTTCAGGTGAAAACGGTATGAAATAATACCTGGAGTAGCTGTAGCTTATTAAAAAACCCTCTCTATGCTGCCTTTGATATGTGTCTGAATGTCAGCACTAACTATTAAATATACTAATCACTTGCACCACTATCACCATAAAAGTTACCATGACTATGCTTTAAAGTTCTCCCAATTTGAAGGTTTATTAAATTTGACCCTATTTTGTCTAAATTCAAATAAATAATCACTAAATTAAGTTTGAAATCGCTTCAGGTTTTTGCCGCTTAACTTCATTTATTTTTAAAAAAGTGCTCCGCCCCTGTGCTCTGCCTGTCGGCACCTGTGTGTCTTATCAGACTTAAAGCTGTTTGTGTGCACTTCCTGACGTTGTTTCCTCCTCTCTAGATCGTTGCTTGAGTTGTTCTTACTCTCTGATGCGCCTGCTAAATCAATTGTAGAATTGGCTGCAACTAATCCTTTTGGGTAAACTGCTCCTGATAATAATTAATTCCCTTGAAATGTGAGATTTTTTACTGACAAGCACAGATTTTTTTATTCCAAGGGTCTCACAACATAATGAAAAGGATTGCTAAAAGAACAGACCTTTTTGTTAAAGTCAAAGATGTTCCTTTTACCCAAAAACGAAGTCTCACTCTGATTTCTTGCACGGAGCTGTCAGTTGTTGAGAAGGACGTTTTGGAAAAATGTATCCGATTTTGAGAGAAGTTTGTCATGTTGGAGCACAGAAAGTGTAGTGCATTTCTTTTCAATGGCAAATCCAAACATTTCCGGTGTATACACTATGATTGGAGGTACAGTATTTGCCCTCAGGGATAAAGTTGCCACTGTTTCCTGGCTGCAGGCTGACGGGACCCACTGCACGGACTCAAAAAAAAATCCAGTGTCTAGTCGTCATTTACAGACGCAAGTTATAAATACCCTGGTTGTGCCGGAGTTTATAAATACTTAAATCACTCTTTAAGTCAGTTAGACTACTCTTAGGATTATCTCCAAACCCCTATACTCTACACTGGGATGACAGGGGAAAAAAAGCATTTTGCTGCTGCACCTTTAAAACAGGATAAAGTGGGTTCCAGTGGTGTTTTTTTACACATCCCTCCCTCTTCAGCTGGTCTCTGTGATTCTGGCAGGGAATGTCACTCCTGGGCTGACGTTCAGTGCTTCATTACAAGCCACATCTCAATACTCCTTTTGTACCCACGGAAATGTGAGGTGAGAAACCTGTGACGTACCAGAAGCTGGCGTTGACTTCCACTCAGTCTTGTTTGTTCATTCTGTGATAACTCAGTTCCTAATCTAATTCAGAACTTTGCCAATTTAAGACTTTAAAACTTTGGAAAAGAGAGCATGCGTTTCAGCTGCATTAAGAACTTCTCTTCTCAAGTTAGTCAAAGGAAATGGAATAAAAATCTTGTTTAAATTTCTTTAATTAACATACAGGAGAAGCATAGTTTTAGTCGTACCAGCTCCATATACTGAAGAAGTTATCGCTCTCAAACTTTGAGACAGTAGTGGATGTTTTTTAGGACGAGCCGTCTCTGCTGAGCATAATTGATGAACAGAAAGAGCAGGCTTCTTCTTAACACAGTGCACCAGCCACTACACATTTCCCCCCCTGACGTTTTTTTGTTAATTGTTAATCAGTCTTAAGTTACCAGATTTTCCTCTCAAGAGTGAAGTTGAATCCGTCATATTCCCCTCTCAAGCCGTTTTCATATATTCACTCCTGAAAATATCTAGAGAATTTCAGACGGACCGACCCTGAAATTTGAATTAATTTATTTTAATAGGGACAATGCAATTTAACATCATTTCAATACAAAGCATGAAACTGATGTGCTGCATAAAGAGTTTATAGCTATTGCTCATTTCCAACTCGTGTCCCCAGTTGGGCCTTTGTGTAAACAAACAGATTAAAATGTACAACATTCAGTTACATAAAACCCCATAACACGATATGAGGATATTAAAATACATGTACAACAATACAAATGTTATAAACCAGTTTAAAATAAAGTTTTAAGATACTAATTAAAAGTGGGTACAGCTCTGACTTGCTTTGAGCATGTCACCTGCTTTGTAAAAGATTTTAAGTCCGATCATCAGTCGTAAATCTTCCCGAGTTGCTTATTCACACATGCATCTCGCAGTTAGAGGCATTCCTGGCGGACATAATGAAGCAGTTTAAGTACGTGCAGAGATCCCAGTGGTCGTGCATGCAGTCTATGGTCGTGCTCCAGTTACATGATATAAACATCATCACCCCCTTCCCGTTCCCTCATAGTGAGTATTTCCTTCTGCGTTCTCGCTTCAGTTCCCCCCCGACTTCACTCAGAAAACGTAATGAAAAATTCAGCTGTTTGCGTTCACACATTCAGCTCAACCTGAACACTTCAGGAACTTTTCAGGAGTTTTGTGCAAGTGTGAAATCTCAGCAGAAACCAACTTAAATTGTAACATTTTCCTCTAAAATAAAGGTTACAATGTTCTCATGGTTACTTCAGGTACATTGTAATTAACCGACTTTGTTAAGGTGACACACACTCTTTGCCATGTTCGAGGAGTTTGTGTGAAAGCCCCCGTCAGATTGGCTGTAGAGTCTTAAATTGATGTGTTTTTCCTGTCTTAAAAGAACACATCCTGTCTTCCTTTTCTGTGTTTTGACTTCAGTGTCATCTCCCACTTCCTCTTTTTCACACTCCTCCTCTGCTGTTATGTCCCGTTGAGCTCACTTTCTGTGCTGTTTTTTTTTCTCCCTCTCTCTCTTCACAGGTGGCAATTAAGATAATAGACAAGACGCAGCTGAACCCAAACAGCCTTCAGAAGGTAATTTACCCCCCCTTCCCTCTCTCTCTCTCTC